>NC_056741.1:267357349-267447349 GCF_019279795.1 Protopterus annectens | reverse complement strand
TATTTAGGACTTATGATCTTACAAATCATAGGGTTTGTGCATGAACTAGCACTTAGAATACTTTTTTCTCTACTGCACACTTCATCTCTGTAACAGTTCAAGGCTCTGTATCTTAATTGTGTGTTCTGTATGGGAGTTTATCTTTATACACACCCTTGTGCAGGAAAGACCTACTAACCACCCCATTTCTATATATTCACTTCCATCTTTGCTGCACTCTGGGGCAAGAGACAAAGCATTTTCACAGACTCAAAAGCTCACAGAACCAGCTGGCCTTCACAAATGTATGTATGTATGTTTTTATTTATTAAAATCACACAATTCCCATCTTTGGTGCATATATACATGTAAAAATGATGTCCCCTTTTCTAAATATTTTTTTTAAGTGTCATTGCAGGCACTCATTAATAGCCTAAACAAAGTAGAAGTCCATTACATAAGTAAACAAGCAATCACACAGTGAATCCATGATGCTTAAAGGAGGTCAGCTATGCATAGATGGGTTTATACAAATATGAGGAAGATATTTGAAGTAAGCAATAATGCCCAACAGGGTGTGTATATTATTGGGGAAGTAATGACTAGCCAGGGGTGTTGTGCATAGAAGAATGAGGGCCTTCTTCTGTTACCATGTACCAGAAGTCCACCCCACTCAGTACTAGAATGTGGAGAGCAAAAACAAACAAAAAAGGACTTTACTGTATTAAGCCAATCACTACATTATAGCAATTATCTTATTACAGATCCATGCCCCCCACAGCTCTTCTACTGAAGAATAAATAAAGATGGCCAGATACACAACATGCCCCCCCCCCCCGCCTAGTTATTCAAGTCCCAGTTCTGTGCCCTGTCCTTGACTGCCCTCCATTTTATTAAACAAATAAAAAAAAATAAAGCAATAATCATTTCTTCATTGTATAACAGTAGCAAACTGCATACCACAAATGTAGCAAACACTAGCTACAGTTCATACCCTGACTGCATTTAGTGGTAGGCATTCATGTTTTACTTAAAGAAAAAAAAACATTTCTTATAACAGTTCCTATATTTTAGAGCTCAGGCTTTAATTAAAAAGTGATTTTTTTTTTTTTTACTTTAAACTGTTGCAAACTGTAGTTGTTACAGTTTAGACCACACATGGAGCACTGCAGAGATCAGGTTTGACTATAAATATAATACTGGCTTTTAGTTGAGATTGGCTGTTCGTGCCCCCCAACACTTTGCACTACTAGTTGTGACACATACACATATATAAGAAACGCACACTCACATACACACACATACACACACACACACACACACACACACACACACACACACACACACACACACACACACACACACATACAGACACACACATCCAGTTGTTAAGCCACTTTGCTAAGTGAATACTCCTTAGATGGCCCATTGTGAGCAAGTGAATAAAGAAAAAATCATAGATGTCATTTCAACACCATTTCCAGACCTCTTTACTGTCCCTGCTTTTGCATATAGTGCCACTTGAAGAATAATTTACCAGTAAACCATCTGAGATGCAAATATACAGCCCTTGCAGATCTTGAACCCAGGAACCTATACACAATAGTCAAAGCATATTGATTTTCTAGTAAATCAATGAGAATAATTTCAGCCAATAATTTCAGACATTAGAGCTTAATAGTTCTTATTCTTTAAAGAATGTGTGCTGAAGGACTGTCTTTTGCAGTTAGACATTATTATGTGTTATCGCTGTGTCTCTTTCTCTCTCTCTCTTTCTCTCTTTCACATGCAGAGATGTACATGTTCACACACACACACACACACACACACACACACACACACACACACACACACACACACACTCTCAGACACTCACACACACATACAAACACAAACACACGTGGACTTTTTTTTTTTTCTCTATTGACTTTTATTATATTTAACGCTCGCTGAACAGCAAAGCCACACTTAGCGAGCATAAAGAAATGGCGACCATTTGTATATTTTCTGTCAGAGCTTCATGGCAGTGACTTGTTCTTTACTGGACATTACCTGTACATTGACACCCTGCTGGAGATCATTCTTTCTCCAATCAATATGAAGATATTCACATTAGCCATTCCTTAAGATGCAGCAAACTTCAGTATATGATACACAGGTACAACAAAAAGTACCACAAAAGTTTCTAAAAACAGTCACGCCTAGAGGACAGTCTGAACAGAAATATGTGAACTTAACTCCAAACAAGGGTTCGGATTTCCCATCATATTTCATCGAACCCAAATGCATTTGCAGATGTGGGGCTACTAGACCAAACTATATGCTCATTTTTTTCCAGTCTCTTTATCATACATACATGCGGACATTCATACATACATATATTTCAAGTATGGGGGAATAATGCCCTTCTTGCTTGTCAATATACCAAAACACTTGTTCCCATAATACGTGTCCAGGCTGTTCTTAAAGATATGTAAACTAGTACTTGTTTAATGTAATTTGGTAGTCTAGCCGTGCATCAGCTACTCTCTCAGAGAACTAATAAGTGCACTTCTCATTCCTTTTGAATCTTCTACATAGGTTGTCTGATGATTCTCTAGTACGTTTTGATAACCCCAAACATTCCCAGAGGTAGTTGTCCCTAAATGCCCTATATGCCCGAATAAGATCTCCTCTTAAATATCTGTAAGAGACACTGTACAAGTTCAGATATTTTAGTCTTTCATAATAACTTAGATTTTCATATCCAAGGATATCCTTGATATATTTCTTCTGCACTCTCTCAAGTTTACTTATGCTTGTTTTGTTATAAGGTTTCAATGCTGAAGTTGGGGGGGGGTCTAATATAACAAACAAACAACTACTTCATCATTTCTGATTTCTCAGACTTTATAAATCTTTTTATACAACATCTAGTTCTGTTACTATCATTAACCATTTGGTTGATATGATTAGAAAAACTCAAAGCTGGATCTATCTATATACTCAGGTCCTTAAATGCTTCAATCACTGTGTGCTGCATTAAATATTCACCTTTCAATTTATTTCCTCAAAATCTCATGTGCGTAGTTTTTTATGTATTTATCCACATATAATTCTTCTGCGCCAATTTGTCAATTTAGTCAAGTTATTTTAAGCACATGTCCTCTCTGTAACACATGTAATCAATTTGCACATTTTCAAGTCACCTGCACAAAGACTGTAGAGCACCTTAGATAAAAAAGATAGATGTGAAAGATGTAATCTAAACAATTATGGGTCTAAGATAGAGCAGTGTGGGACAGCCTGACTGTAACCTTGAATTTCGCCTGTCTAGTTGCTGTATGATACTTACCATGACCTATCTGGAAATCATGTACCTCTCCATCTTATTAAGAGTGCATCAATACTTAGTTGTTCTAATGTAGTGCTCAGTGTTTTGTGCATGACCTTATCAAATGCTGACATTAAATCTATATCAATTATATCATAGCACAATTTCTCATTCATGGCTGTTATTATATTGTTATGAAAGATCATGATACAGGTTATAATAGATCTATTTTCAACATATACATGCTGACATATGGTTTCAAGTCTCAACCTTTCATTTCTGACAATAATTTATCCAATATAACCTTTTCCATTATTTTTTCCAACATGAAAGTCGACTTATGGGTCTGTACGACTCTGGGTTTGTCCTACTTCCTTTTCCCTTAAGGATAGGTTTAACAAGTGCATATCTCCAGTTATGAGGAATCCCTTCTTATTTGTACACCTTAATAAATAACAGATATAATGGTACTGTAAGTTTGTGTCAAAGTGTTCTCATTATCCTGTCTCCTCACTGTGTTTTGTTTGGATCCTGTTTGCATAGTTCTTTTTCAATATAATCTAATCTGATTTCAGTCTCTGAGGTTAATTGGATGTCACTAGGATACTTTGTCACCCCCTTTGTGGAGCCAAATTGCTTGGCATACAATTTTGTAAATATATCTATAATCTGTTGTGTCTGACAATATATTTTAGAATCTGCACACAGTTTATCAATTTGTATGTCTTCATTTCTATCACATCTTATGTATCTATAAAACTGATTCCTATTATTTTAATATTATTCTGTATTTATCTTTATATAAATATCCTTCACAATTGTCTTGATCTTGTCTCACACTATGTTCAATTTTTCTGTCCAGCTTGTTCATTTCAGTTTTCAAAGTCATAGTTTGACCTCTTTTCCATTTTTTAAATTTTTTGTCTTTTCTCCTTAATCAAGTACATTGTTCTTATGGAAATATATCCTCCTGATGTTGTGTTCCTAGATCTTGATGTTAAACATTTTTTGATGTTTTGCATTCAGAAACTTTCTCTTTCAAAACTTTTCCTTCTGCAGTTTTTCCACAGAATGCATCACTCCAGTTTGTTGAACATAGTGACTATTTTACTTCCTTATAAGCTGTTATTAATTGTCTCTACACTGGTTTAGATTTCAGTTTGGCTGAATTATTTAGCAACAAATTTACCTTTATAACCCCATGATCACTACACATCAATGGTGGTAAACGTAAATTTCTATTTGTTCTATTCTCTATTCTTCCAACTTTCTCTTTCTCCTTCACCTTCTCATGTTTGTTACCGTAGCCCACCTTCTATATTTGTCTACCTACTACCTACACAAGCTCACAATCCTTCATTATTGCCATTACACCTGCCCTTTGTAATTCCTAAGATCTACTTTCTGACAGCTTGCTTCCTAATGCCGACATTTCTGCTCTACTTCTCAAGTTTATTTTCTTAGCATCTTCTTCCATAAGACATGAAACATATCATATTACTTGAATCAGAGTTCTTCTAACTTAGGTTTAGCACATCAGAAATCTGATGGAAATTTACTTTACAAGATTTCTGTTTATCTACTGCTGTAGCATGTTTTCTATTTATCTACCAAACTCATGCTGGGTGTACTCTGTGCATTTGCTTTTCCTAGTGTTTACCACGTGAAACACCATGACTGCTGCTGATATATGTTCTAATCATTTATTTCTCATTTTGTGTGTGCCAGTATAGCTGATCATCAGCTGCTTGGTGTTGTTCCAACTATTTCTACTTTAAATGCCCCCAGTACTCATTGCCACCAGGCCTGGGACTGCCACAGTTATCAGCAGGCTGGGAAAGGAAAGTGCAACATCTCAGTATCATATATTCTGGATTAGTACACCTGAGAATTTTGGCATGTCCAAACTCAGCATGGCTGCTTGGCATCAAGTTTATTAATGCACTTAATATCACTTAGCTCTCACTCTGTCTGATATGTTGCATTCATTGGCTCCATGCTATATGATTGCAGCAATACGCTCATCACCGGGGTGTACTATATTCCATGCAGAAATCATATCCTCCTCCCGAAATGCATGGTATGACATGTTCTATTCATTTCTATGGAATCTGTTGCCTACACTAAGTCCATAAACATGGGTGCGTTCAATGTAGAAATATGTATACTACAATGGTGCTCTTGTTTTTGTTGTTGTTGAATATCAGAAATGAT
Source organism: Protopterus annectens (assembly GCF_019279795.1). NCBI lineage: Eukaryota > Metazoa > Chordata > Ceratodontiformes > Protopteridae > Protopterus > Protopterus annectens. Next base: position 267,441,843 of record NC_056741.1, on the reverse strand, counting down.
GCGCCACTGCTAATAGAACAGCTGACAGGGTGTGCTTGCTGTATATGTGATTTTTTTTTTCAACTTGGTGATTACTGTTGCCCCTTAGGAGAGGCCAACCAAAGCAAAGCAGAGGCCATGTGGCTTCCACATTAAATGTTTGAAACTTGATTGCTCAGAAAAATAAAAACTCAATCACACCCAATTGAATATTTCTTGCTGCCTGAATTATTTTTCAGGAGCAGGCCCTCCTGCAACTCCTGCACCCTAGAACTTATAAACACTAACTCAACAGCTGTGTAACTGCAGAGAAGGAAGAATCCACCCATAATAGCATACAATGCTTTTGTAACAGCATCAAAATTCAGCAATTGGAATTAGCTAGTGAAGTTTTGATCAACCATTGCTCAAAGAAATGCTGGACAATCAGGCATGAATCATGATATTATGTGCTTTTGTATTCTGTCTCATATTGAAAGTGGCTCAGTCCAGGCCATTACTAAAAGAGAATGATTCTGTTACTCACTCTGAAAATAGATTTTTTTAACACTGGCATTAGCCAAGAAGAGAGCATTTTAGCTTGCAATAAAATCCCTGAAGCAAAGCAAATTAAAGACTGCCATGCTTTGCAAAACCATGCTATAGGCAATGATGGAGACTGATATTACAGCATTCAGTCTTGCTGAGTCTACTATTGTTTTTGTAATGTAGAGAGACTATTCTGTTCTAGACTGACCACATGAGGCATATGGAGTGGATCATATGCTAAGAAAGACAAGTAAGAGGTCCAGATCACTGGCTGGTGTTGTTCCCAGACCATAAGCAATCAAAAAGCAGTTAAAGAGCTATGTGGTCTTAAAACAGCTGTTACTAATGAGGTTTGACATCAAACCAATTTGCTCAGGGACATCTTCAGTAGGGGGTTAGACAAATATAATACTGAGAGGTAAGAGGGTGGGGGATGAAAGGGTTAAATGGAAGGAAGGCTGATTGGGAGGAAATGAGGTAAGGGGTTGGGAGGGGCTTAAGAGGCTTAGGCAAAACCAGCTGGATAAAGGATCACATTTTTGCATGAACTTGCTACTGCAAGTATCATGTCCTTGATGACCTGTGGTATTATGCTGCATGTAGGCCATGAACTACTTTTAGTGAGGAACTGGTGAGGTTTTTTTTTTTTCTTTTCTTCCTGGGACGCTAATTAGAGAATGGTAACTTGTCTGCTGGGTTTTGGGGTTGGTTGCTGTTTGTAGTAATGGTGGGTTCAGATGGACATGAAAGAGGCAAAACCAAAAGAACTCTGAATCGAATATCCTGGTTAGTTGGATTTGGATGTGTGAGCTACGCAAGAGATGGCTTGCACCTGTCACCCTTAGGCTTTTGAATACTGGCCAAGGCCCTTGCCGCCCCCATAGTGCCTTTTTTAGGCAAGGCTCAAAAGACAAACCCACCTCCTTAAACAGCACAAGAAACAAAAAACTGAGGGTAATGCTACTCAATACCAGAAGTCTAAACCTCAAAATGCACGCACTCGAGGCACTCCTCAGTATGGAGGAAATTGATATCTGTGCAGTAACATAAACCTGGTTTAAGGCTCCAGAGAGAACCCCAGCACAACCAGGTTAAAACTCATACCATGTTTTTCAGCCACAGAATCTGGACTGAAACACAAAACGCGGGGGTGCATCCATATTCATCAAGGATACCCACACCTCCAGGTTAGTTGTGCAGCACGATGCCTCAGAGACCATCCATGTGCAACTAACAATGGGAAAAAATGCATTCCAAATTGTAGCTTGCTACAGATCACCCACCATGTCCCAGGACCCCCATTCAGCATTTCTGAAAACACTGGAAAATATGAAGGTCCTACCTAACACTGTGATATTGGGAGATTTCACTTACCCAAACATAAACAGAACTACTCGACTACTAACTCCTTTGCCCAATGCTTCCTGGAGTTTATAAATTCAGATTCCCTGGACCAACTGGTCACTACTCCCACAAGAGGTGACAACATATTGGACCTGGTCATCACCAACATGGGGGACCAATGTTCCACACCCAAGGTAAAACCCTCACTGGTTAGATCAGAGCATAAACTAATCACTCTGGACTTCCACATCCCAACACTACCCCCTGACAAGGAAACCACCATGAAAAACTTTTCAAAAGCAAACTTCTCACTACTTAAGACCGAGGTGGTAAGTTTCAAAAATCCCATGGTAAAGGATAATGCTGACCAAGCTGCAGAATTCTTTACAAATGCACTCTTTGAGCACCTACAAGAGTGAATGGATTGGGCTATCCCAAGCAAAACCAAGACTCACTCCTCCAAAAAAAGGAAACCTGTCTGGTGGATCCCTGCCATAAATAAGCTATACAATAAAAGGAGGAAACTAGTACAAAATAGAGCAAAATCCCAAGAAGGGAAGACATCCCTGATCAGTATCAGCAAGAAACTATGATCCCTCATAAAATCATCCAAGGCTAGTTTCGAAAGACAAATCACCAAAGACTCTAAAGATAACCACAAAGCATTCTTTAGCTATGTCAGGAACCTAAGTGGCAACTCTCAGATCTGCTCTGATTTAGTGCAGAATGGCACAAAATACACTGAACCGACTGACATTGCCAACATCCTGTCTGACAGGTTCAGTGCAAACTTCACCCCCCTCTCACCCCCAAAAGGGCCCATGACCATTCCAGAGGAATGTAGAGCCCCAGAAATCACAGACACACAGGTTAAGACAGCCCTCTCCAAAGCCAAAAACACAGCATCAATGGGACCAGATGGTGTCCCAGGCTGTGTCATACACGAGCTCCAAAATGAACTAACACCTCACCTTAATACACTGTTCAACTCAGCCTTTCCACAGGCTATGTTCCCATGGAATGGGGAACAGCAACAGTTATCCCACTCCACAAAGGTGGAGCCACAACGGACCCAGGGAACTATTGCCCTATAAGCCTGACTAGCTTGGTCTGTAAAGCTATGGAGCGCATCATCATGGAACTCATTAACAAGGACATTGGGAGCCTCCAAACATTGGACCCTTCCCAATTCGGCTTTGTTAAGGGCAGATCTTGCCTCCTAAACTTAGTAGACTTCTTTGAAACAGTTACTGAGGCTATAGATGAGGGGAACGGTGGTCCAGAAGCTTACCTAGACCTCACCAAGGCCTTTTACACCATTCCCCCCTCTGGTATTATAGACAAGCTCACCAGCCTGAACATTAACCCCTACGTCACGAGATGGGTTGCCAGCCGGCTCACAGATAGAACCCACATGGTAAGAGTTGTGGGTGCTAGGTCCGACTCTAAACTGGTTACAAGTGGCGTCCCACAGGGCTCAGTCCTAGGACCCCTCCTGTTCGGTATATACTTCTCTGAGGTACAGGCAAACACAGGAGGGCTGTAGCTTACCAAGTTTGCAGATGATTGCAAACTAAGGACCATAATCGACTCTCTGGCTGACACAGACATCCTCCAGGAGGGTCTCACTGAGACGAATACCTGGTGTCAGAATCATGGTCTCAAGCCAAATGCCAAAATGTGCATAGTGATCCCCTTTGGGAATAACAAAGTTCCCACAAACTACCACATAGGTGGTAGTCCTCTAAATATGGAAAATGTAATCAGGGATCTGGGGACCCAAGTGAATAGTAACCTCTCCTTTAATAACCACATTACCAAAGTGGTTAGACAATCCTTCTATGTGGCCCACCTAATCACAAAAGGGTTTGCATCTAGATCAAAATAAATTATTGACCCTCTCTACTCATCTCTCATCAGGCCCATCATAGAATACAATGCCCCATTTGGGATGTACCTTACTAGACACCTGCAACAGCTGGAAAGACCACAGAAGTACCTCACCAAGAGGATTACCGGCCTCAAACAAATGCCCTCTGCAGCTAGACTAAAGAAACTCCAGTTGTACTCGGTTGCATACTGCCTGCTCAGAGGTGATCTCTGCCTGACATACAAGGCCATGTCAAACCCAGAATTGATGGGCATGCTCCACCTAAATAAAACCAAATCCCTTAGAGCCACATGCTCTAGGGATCTAAACCTCACCCCAGCAATAAATAGGACATGCTGGAGGGACAGGTTCCTGTCTCAGATACTTCCCTTGCTCTGGAACAAGATTCCAGTCTACATTAGGCAGAGCACCTCACTGACCCTCTTCAAGACAAATCTTGATGAGTGGATGGGAAACCAAAAATTTATCCCGTGGATCAATTCAGTGGCCCTGCTAGACAAAGGCATAGGAAACTAATCTAAAAGGGTAGCGAAAGACAACACATTCTGGCTAGGCTTATAAATGCCCACGGGCAGACAGCCTAGTACCAACCTATGAACCTATGAACATGTGTTAAGTTGCTATTCCTGATTGGGTTGGTTCTGCATTTGTGGAACCTCAGGAAGTGGCCATCATTTGCTTTAGACTTAGTTTCTTTTGTTGGTGGTGTTGTGTTTTAAATTGTAGAGCAGAAGGCGTAGGGTTGCTGGTCCATTCTGAATTTGGTGTTGAGTGCGAGTGCAATGGGGTGGGTGATTGTTCTTAAAGGTGATGGTGTTAGCTTTGTAACTCCTCATTTAGTCACAATGAGGAGGGATCTGTTCATAGGTTAGATATATCGGCTGGGGGAGGCATTTCTGTGTGCAGGCACAGTACCAACCTGAGTTATTAGCAGCAAAAAAAAAAAAAAAAAAAGGCAGCAGGCTCACTGAGCCGGGTTAATGGCTCTGGAATTTGAGTTTCCGTACTTGCAAGCCACTCCGCTATAGGAGTAGCTACTATATTAAGGGTTACAGTCTGTTTGGTTTACTTTTTTAGAGGTTATTACATTACCCCCAATTGTTTGGTGCGCAATGAGGTGATTTTCATATTTTAATTCCCTGAATTGAATTGACAGAGTCCCAGTTCTCAGGCAACTCATGGGCTTGTTCCTATTCCCACACATCAGATGACCGTTTCTTGAGGAGGATCAAATCTGCTGCCTCAGATGCTAACACACCCATCACCATCCCTCTACAGGGGTTTACTGGTCAGCCACCACCTCCAACCAGATCGGCAGCTTTCACGTCCCTTTCTACACAGTCTGAGGGTGGAGCCGATCAAAAGACTGGGCAAAAAAAAAATGATAATAGTGAGGGAGATTCTGATATGTGATGAAACATGGATCAGGGTATTGGCGGCTTCTTAGGTATTTGCTGCTAGAATTGGTCTGCCTCCTTAAAGCGGCTGAACCTGGTATGTTAGCACAGCCTTATCTTGATGCCGTTATGGGGATGAAAGTCGCTAAATAATGATATCCATTTGAGTTTCAGACTCAGATCCTTAAATAATATATATATATATATATATATATATATATGTATATATATATATATATATATATATATATATATATATATATATATATATATATATATATATATATATATATGCTACCAACTTCAGGTGCTGAGTAAAGTTTTGCTGGCTGTGAGGCTAGGCATATACTTGCAGTTGGCAGGTATGTTCACCAGAGCCATTGGTGGTAGTGGTATGGTTTCACAGGCTTTCTCGCAGACTGTACATATTTGTGCATCATACTTGGTCCGTTCTTAATTGTGGTTTTCTGGCAATTAGTAGCAAATCATTAAAGACTAGAAAAAAAAGAAAATTGACTTTGATTTCATACCCAGTCATACGAAGGCAAAACCTACCTGGGGGCTAAGCATGCACAGTTTAAAACTGTGGTGTTTCATTGAGGAAGCCGTTTCATACAAATAGTGCAGATGTTAAGTTTGCTGCCAGGTTTTCTGCTGCATAAAACCATGGGTCGGGGAGAAATAGCCATGGGGCACCTTGTCATCTGTGGTAGTTTGCTTAGCATGCCTCTTAGTAGTGTATGTCTTTAGTGACTGTTTTATGACAGACTGATGTAGCTCGCTGGAGACTATGTTTACATATGCATATTAACGGTACAGATTTCCATGGAATGTACGGATTTTACCTATTGACTAAACCAGGTAGGTTTAGAGTTGTCTTATTTTCTACATTTACTTGTGTGTCAGAGGCTGAAGACCAGCTAGTGTTAATGTCTCCTAGTATAATAATGTCTAGACTTTTGTTTGATCTTAGCCAGAAGGGAATTTGGTCCATTTTCATAGGTATGGGTGTTATGACGAATTATTTAGCAAGCATTGCGATTGAAGTTAGTAGCTGTGACAGACATTTTTTTCCTCCAGTGGGACATAGTTGCAAGCTTGCTTCTTAAGGTGAAGTGACTGCTTTTTCTTGGGCTGGAGTCGGAGCCAAGTAATTGGTAGATGCAGCATATGCATGGGATGTAGCAGCAGCCAGTCGAGTTATTGCGCACTCTGGCACTGAGGATTAAGGGGGAGGGGGTGGGCATGCTTTCCTCTTGGGGTTCTGTCATAGCTCAGATTAGTGGTGTGGTTTAAGATGGAGTTCACTGGTTCATTGGTTATTTAACTGCTTGCTGAGGTGGTGGTTCCATGCTTCACTCTGTCAGTGGGCTGTGAAGGCTTACTGTGGTTTGCAGGCAGTTAGTGGTAAATCATTAGAGGCTAACGTTGGAGATAATGACAGACATTTGACTTTCAGATTTCATGCCCCGTAAAAATGTGGTGGTGCAAAACGTATTGTATCAACTTTCTAACTTTGTGGGAGGCATGTTGGCGTTCTGGCAATGGGATGGTCCACCTAGCTTCGGTGTTTCATGGGGAAGCACTTTTACACACTTGGTAATGGGGTCTAGTCTTGCTGCAAGATTGAATCGGGACCGTTGTTGGGGTGGAAAGGCTGTGATTGTGCCTTGCCATTGGTGATGTGGGTGGCTGTTTTTCATGGGCTGGGGTATCAGATGAGTGGATGAAATGCTCGTCAAACTTTTGGTGGCCATGTAAGGGAAAGGGGGACCTTGACAGCTCGTGGCAGCTTTGGAGACTCGGTGGTTACTGCATTTCAGTTATATTTAGAAGCATAAATGATGTTGTAGGTAGGATTGAACAGTGTTAGTGGGTGTTTGAGTATGCACAGGGCCCGGGAACAGTTGCAAGGTCTGCTTAGAGTCAAGCATACATCTCAGCTGTACAGATTTTCACAGAATGCAGACGTTTTGCCTCATAATTTTGGTCATTTTTTTTTATGAAATGGTGGTTTTCAGGTAATCATTGGCAAGTTAGTGATGGTTGAAGTCAGAAAATGACAGACACTTGGGTTTCAAACTTTATACCCTTCAGAGAAGTCAATGCTAATGCAAAACCTGTTGTTTTATCAATTTCCTGGGTTTAAAAGGGGAGAGAAAAAGAATAAATAAATAAAATAAATAAATAAATGAAAAGGAGTCCACATGGTACGAGTAATTTTGATATAGGTTCATAATTGTTTGCCTTTGTTCTTACATTAAGGGGTTGCAACTTCTTGTGGGAGAGGTGGTAACGTGATCTTGGTAGGCAGGCTAGATGTTGGGAGTGGGTAGGGGGCTACGATAACTGTCATATGGTTAACTAGCAGAAGAAAGGTAGGTGCTGCGTAATTGTCTAGACTTTGTTGCATGTTTTGATGTGTTTTTCATAAAAGTTGTGGTTTGCCAAAACATGGGGAGGACCTGAGGACTGTAGTCACTAATGACATACAATTGAGTTTTCTTACTTTAAATCCTTAATAAAGGTATATTGTCACAAATGTCATTGTTAAGAATGATAGGAATATTTAATCTGTGCCCCTGTTTCCTATAGTTTTGTACTAACGTTTTTATTTCTTTTGCAGACGGGGCAGCAGAGAGGGATGGCCAAGAAGTGGGTTCAACGGGTGATGGTGCCTATTGCAGTTGATATCCCGGTTGCTAGAGTGGTGCGCAAAGAGGTCTGAGTGGGGGAGTGCAAACTGGCAACAGTCTTTAAAATTTAACAGGAAACCAAGGCCCAGGTTCCTGCTTTGGGTCTAATGCATTTGCGAAATTGAATCCATAATAGCACATATATGCACTACCTATCACTCCTTTCCTTATGCTGCTTTTAGAGTTCTGGACGTTGGGGGAAGGCATTATGGTCATGGGTAATGACATAATTTCAAGGCTCAATTAGGGAAATAAGAGTAGCACAGTCTGGGATTATTGTGGCAACAAGGCAGGTGTTTAATTTACATTAAGGGGATTTTGGGCTTGAACATAGGTGGGATAGAGTTGCAACAGCCAAAGGGGGTTGGGTTAATGGTTAGTTAAGTGAACTTTGGGGTTATGGTGGGGGTGTTTTAACCTGTCACTTCCCGGCTTTAGTATATAAAGGTTTGGAATGGGAGTTTGTAATTCTGAATTAGTCAATTTGGCAGGCATCTTAGTTTAAGCAGATGGAGTTGGGGGGGAATAGGGTTCATGCTCACTTGGTTGATATGACAGTGGTATGGTTTGATGGTGCTGTTAGCCAAAGTGTCAGGTTGGGTTATTAGTATTAGATGGGTATTGTAGGGCTCTAGGGTAGCTTTTATAAGTAAGGTGTGGTAGGGGTGTGGCAGCCACTAGGGGGTAGGAGATTGGGGGATGCATTGTGGAGTTAGTTGGTATAGGTTTGTGAGGAAGGGGGCATTTCCATTTGGTCAAGGAGGATTTAGCTACAATGACTACAGTTTCATGGGTAACAGGATATGGTAATTTACAAACAAATAGTTGGTTGCAAGGGTTGGCATAGGTATATGGAGGGTAATTCACCTACAGTTTGTATGGTTATTACTCCATGGATGTATTGATGCCATTTACAGGGTGGTTTTTGGTTGATAAAGCCTTTCTTGCCTTATAAGGGATAGTGGGTTAGATGGTAGGATTGCCGGGCAATGGATCTAATAAGAAAGGAAATATCATTATGGTTGTTAGTATATCCATTGGGCAGGAAAAGGGGCTGCAATTAGGCGTGATGGCAAGTCATTGACCTTGTTTTGTTTTGGGTGACAATGGGCTTCTTAGAGTTTTGGTGGTACATTGTCCTTGTGGGGTTTCTCCTGGCGTGGGTTTAGTTTTCGGTGGTGCATTTGGTAGGTACTGATCAGGGAATCATAGTGAGGCTACTATTGGTAGTTAGCTAAGCAAGAGTTTACTCATTAAACAGAGGTTATGTTAGGTTATGAGGTTATGGTTGTCACTTTAGCTTTATAGAGGGATCAGTGTTTAATTTTAGCTGTTTAGGCAATTTCCTATCTTGGCTGTTTATGGGATAGAGCTGTGGGAGGTGATGACATGAATCCAGTTAGTACAGACAGGATTCCATACAGCGAATGACAGCTGGCTTTATGCCTTTTGAGGAGTGGTTAGGTTGGAAGTTTGGTAAGGGGGGGGGCAGCCTGAGAAGGCTGGTGGGTGGAGAAGAGGGGCAGGCTTGACCTCTTCAGTTCCCTCTCTGGTGTTTGGATGTTCATTTCAATAAGTTGGGAAGGAAAGTGAGCAGTTGGAGGCAATAAGTGGTAAATATAAGTGAGCGGGGGTAAGGACACTGCTTATTTGGTTGGGGGGTAATTTAGTAAATGGTATATGAAGTGAGTTGTTAGACGTTGCTTCATAAGTAAAGGACTTGGTGGGATGTGTAATTCAATAAATGGTATATGAAGTGAGTTGTTGGATGCTGCTTCATAAGTAAAGTAAGTGAGTAGAGGTATGGACGCTGCTTACTGGGTCAGGATGAGTAAAGTCACACTGTCCTGATTAACATTACAAGGATGTTTATGCTGTGATTAAATCAGCTGCAGTATGTTCAGTTGTAATTAATAATACTGGTTATCAAATCCATGTTATGGAAGTTTAATAAAGGTCGTCAAACGTCATTCGGTATGATGTGTTTTATTGAAGGGGACCGGGACAAAAAGCTTCAAGTTATTTAAGCTATTGTAGATAGTGACTTCACATAATTAGGGACAATATGACTACAGTAGAATCCCTGTTATCTGGTCTCACTAGGACCGGACCTTAGGATGAATGGACGAATGGCTGGTTAATCAGGAAAAAGCATACAGAATAGTATTTATAGGTTATAAATCAGCTAGAATAACAGGGTTTGTGTTAGTATACATTTTTCTAAAGAATATGAAGTCTAAAACACAAATGTATTTATTTATTTATTAATTTTATTGCAGTTTGTTAACCGGGAAAGTCCATTGGGCCTAAAAGAGCCCGTTTTCAATGGAGACCCGGGGAGAAAAGCTCCAGCAGATAACTCCAAACAGAGAAAATTATTTACAATATTCAGAATAACTCATGTACAGCATTTTAAGATATTTAGAATAATAACTAATTAATGTTCAAGTTGTATAATTCATATTCAACTAGTACATCATATATGGAAACAATAGAAATATATACATCCAATGGCTGAGTCAGAGTAAAAAAAATGTATGTCATTATTAAGCCTAGAGGAGGCAGAAGTGCTGTTCTTCTCTGTTGTCTTTTGCTAGGGATGTGGCAGAAATTTGATGGCCAGTTAAAGAGGAGGCCAGTTAAACAGAGGCCAGATAAGAGGGAGTTTACTGTATATTTTAGTTGTAGTGAGCCAGTAAATCTATAACATACACCTTATACTCTTACCCCACCCCACCCCACCCTTTACCATCAATGGCAGCTTGTTAATCCTTACTGTTAATAAAAAGATATATTTGTTTATGGTGGGTGGATACTGTAAGGAGCAATGTTTGCCCAGGTTTGAGTCACATAATTATTTAAAACCAGAATGGCTATGTAATAACAATAAATAATTTTATAATACAACTGAGCAGTCAGCATTACATGTCCCGACACAAGACAAAATACCGCAGCTGCTTTCTCAAACAATTATGCTGTGTGGCATCTAGCTTAGTCGCTATTGCAAAGTCACTACAATTCGTAACCTTTAAGGTCTAAGATTGAATTTTTTGTTTCTACTGCAATGTATTTTTCATCAAAATTATTAGATGTAAAATGTGCATTGACTACTACTGTTGTTTAATGTAACTGTCTTATCCCATGCATAACGTTCACTGCCTAAACCCATGGAACACTTTAAAAATATTTCAGAATGTTTAAAGGAGGTGTTTACATTCTAATCTAATACAGTGTGCCTTTACACGTAACATTATATAATTGAGGTTACCTATAAGTTATTTGTGACTTAGTCTGCAAACTGTCTTTCCTCATCTTTAATGTATGCTTAGATATACTCTACAACTTGTAGTACATCTACAGGTGGTTATGGTGAAATTCCCCAACTATCAGTTAGCAGAAGTACAGAACACAAGAGGAACACAAAAATGATCATTGCTTTCCACAGGAAACCACAGGCAGAACCATTTCAAAGTGTGCACTGGAACCAATTCTTGTTTTCTTCTTGTTTTGGTGGAGATTTCTCCATTCTCTGAGTTCATGCAACTGTGGAGTTAGTATGGGAGTACAAAGGAGCCTGTCTTCCTGCAAAAATACTTCTAGTTTAATTTTCTACCTTTCTGAGTTTTCAGCCTTAGTTTTCAATATTTTTAGGCCTCACAGTGCTGATATTAAGGATTCCATAGCAGAAACATAACTTCTCTTAGATACAGATTCACTCTAAAACTTGCAATATCAAATGTGTCATCCCATATTGTTTTATACTAAACGTGTACTTGCGTCAGATATTTGCACGCTGTATACATATTACTATGTATATCAGATTCATAGTGCCATGCCATAACACCTGAACATAAATACCTTTTTGGGTATAGGATGTATGAAACTATCATTTTAAATATAGAATGGCAACAATTACATTTCATACAAGGATAAGTGCCTTTCATATTTACACAAGGGGTTTCTGAAATCCTAGAGATATTATGACATAATTGTCCATTAAGACTTAATTTGTTCTTAAAAACTCTTCTAGGCTCAGCCTCAATCACTTTCTTAATCTTAACAGATGTAATCAAAATTGTCCAATTCCATTTAATAATATTAATGATGGACTTATTCTTACTTCCATAAGATATAACATAGGGAAGATTTTATCTTATTAGTATCCAGTGTTGTTATAAATGATTCCTTACATTATTACCTATATTAGTTAGCATTCTCATCCATTGTACAGAATCCAGAGTTTCCCCCCATTATTTATTAGAGTACCTGCATTTAAATCATGGTCGTTTTTCCAGTTCCAGTTCCATCAGGATGCACACTCTCTTGATATTCTGAGTCACCTGTACCCTGCCACCCGCTCTAAGCAGTGCCAGATTTCTCCTGATGCTCATGATCATGACATCTATTCCTCAATCCAGTCCACAATATGAAAAATTACCTTATACATTACCTCCCTGTAAGGGACCACATGTTATGTACTGTCAGCTGCACTATATCTGATTTATATTGTAATAACTTCAATGCACTCTTAGGTATTCAGTGCCTGTTTAGATTATTTTACCTCTGCTTCAGACCTATTGCAATTGTGTGTCTTATTTTTGCTTTGTTTTCATTTGAAAGCTTTCTGATGCAAGTTTTGAGCAACAGTGTTTATTTCTCATAATGCCTATGTTTAGCTTGTTAAAAATCAAGAAAACATGTAAAAATATGTTTGTGTGCAAGGCACCCAAAAACCAGCAAGAAGCATAGATTGGGTGTGTTAGTCATATATTGAATATTGTAAGCATGTGAATGATTTAAGGGTCCTTTGGACAATATTTTACTGCTGAACTAAACTGTACCCTTTTTCTAACTGTTATTTCAGCTTAGACCCCCTGCAACTTTTATAACATCTTCTGACACTTCCACATTATTCTTGTCAAGGTTTTTATCATTTCTACCATTCATCCTTAATTCTACACTGTTTCTTCATGTTGCTATAACTTCACTGTAACAAAATGATGTTACACTGGTGAAACAGAATTTGTTTAGCCTTGAACCTTCTTCATACAGCAGCACTCCCATAGCCGGCCTTAGGTATAGGCCAACTAGGCGGCCGTCTAGGGCACCTCTCTATTAGGAGTGCTTTTCCAGTATTTATTTGGTGTAGGTAGACCAGGATGGAGGCACATGGTGGTGTGGTGGGGGATACCATGGAGCCCTTTTGCCTAGGGCACCAGTTGACCTAAGGCCACTCCTGCACTGTGAGTTAAAATGTCTTTGATCAATTTTTTATTTTCCTTTAAACAAGTTAATATGAGTTTCCTAGTTTGTACTGTGCAGCAGCCGATTTACTTGCTCTTTCTTCTTATACTAACCCAGCACCCACTGGATCAGAGCACAGTATTCCAAACTCCCAATACCTACTGGCTGCACATTACTCACCAGCTTGTGCATCCTTGCCCACAGTACAATACTACAACAGTAATCACTGATGTGTCTGCCATTTAGTTTTACACACTCATTGGCTATGGCTCATGCTGATTGGTAGCCTGCTACTCTACCATTGCACCTCCATCCCCAACTGCACCTGATTTGATAGCTTTACAGACTTCTAACCAGTGGCAGCTCGTAATATTGGACTGCAAGACTGCAGCCCACCTCAGCTGTGAACCACAAATGGTACAATCCTACAAATTCTATAGAATGTGAATCCGGACTGCTGCCTTATCAGTCCAGATTTAGGAAGAAGGCAGCAGACTACTGATTCCCCAGAAGTCTATGCAGTACTATCCTCATAGACTAGAAGGGGATCAGACTGCAGAGTCAGCAGTGTTGGAATGTTCACAGGAAGGAACAAAGAGCTGGGAAACCGGAAGTGTGCATTCCAACGCGAACGCAGACTCAAGAAGCTGTGGAGTTTAGTGCAGGTAGGGGTGTGCTCAACAGGAAGAAGCTGTGGATTTTATCACTACTGCTGTGGAGTTTACTGCAGGTATGGGGTGTGCTCAAGAAGAAGAAGCTGTGGATTTTATCATTACTGCAGGTACGGGGTGTGCTCAAGAAGAAAAAGCTGTAGAGTTTATCATTACTGCAGGTATGCTGTGTGTGTGCGTGTGTGTGTGTGTGTGTGTGTGTGTGTGTGTGTGTGTGTGTGTGTGTGTGTGTGTGTGTGTGTGTGCACACGTGCGTGCACGCGCAAGCGCGCCCGTATGTGTGCTCAGTGTTGATTTATCTTTCATGCATGAGTAGCAGGAAAAAAAACTACCGACTGTCTCCAAGCACTACTATCATTTAAACAAACATTTTTTTCTGAAATGTTGAACTAAAATATTGCAATGATCTGTGAAGAATCCCAATAAGCAATCACAAATGTGGCTGAACAGATCAACAAGTGGCAGTCAGTTTCACATTGTTTTCTACACAAGATGCGTGGAATCATTTAATAAAGAAAGTTGACAGTTCATGAATCCAGTCTCTGAGAATAGGACACAGCTGCAGCTGTCTGCCTAGTCTGTTGAGAGTAAATGATGAAAGCATTTTAAAAGCTTGACACACGCTAACTCCTGATGCAAGTATAAAGGTCTGTCAGGGGTGATTCACTGTGACACAGCAAGCTTCTTTCCCTAGAGAGCCTCTTGCTACAACATCACAGCATGTAGCCTGCATTCTTTGACTGCCCTAATCAGAGACTTTGACTTTACCTTTTTTTCTGATAATTTTAATATTTCATGGGTAGTTATTTTTTTATGATCACTGTCCTTCACATTTGAAGACATGTACATGCCAGTGCTAGTATTTAACCCTTTAAGACACAAGGCTGGAAATAAATGTAATCATATCAATATGCTTTTATTGTTCTACACAGAGATAAAAAAGCAATAAATATGAATCAATATTTTATCCAGTTTGTGTAACTGTTTATCCTCAGCCCAGTAAGTCTTTTTTTAATCCAGTATATGCCTTCATATTTCAACTTCAGTCTAGTTAATTAGTTTGATAAGAGTCATACATTCAAGATGAACTTGTGAGACCAGATTCAGAAGTGTAGCTAATCTATACATATCATGCCATATCATGTTATCCTGCTAAAGGAATCAAACGAGTATTAAGAATAGTTCCATAATAATTAGACTTTGCAATTTTTAGTTACTGACATGCTCAGATATAAAGTAAGTGTCAGTATATATGTTAAATTAGCCAGTGTATCTAACAGCTGCTGCATGCAATATTTTCGTAGCAGTGATCCATGAAGAGCAGAAGTACGTGGATGGTACTGAAATGCATATGACATTATTTGTAATAAAGGACAGGATTACAGTATTTTTAGAAGCTCATTACATTTGTTGGAGACCTGCAGTCATCTTTGCAGGCTTTATCCGTAAACTAAACAGAATGCCAATCTATCATATGTGGTCCATAACCTGTGCAGTAATCCTTTAAGCAATTTATCTTGAGCTAGTTTCTTGTTTGCTGTTCATTTTTACTTTGATATTGTTTTCCCCATGAAACAAGTAGATAGTTGTTGTTGTCAGGCAGGTCTTTTTTGGATAAGAAACATTTTTACAAGTCTGGGTATCACAGAGATTGCTACTTTCAGCATGTTACTTGGTACTTTTAGAAATGTGAATATAAATCATAATTAGAACTGCAGTGCAAGGAGAAGCAGTTTGAGTTGTGTGCTGCTTGTTTTTTTATACTTGATTTTGACTGGAATTCCAGTAATGTATTTAAAAAGTAATTTATTTGTTCATGCCTCACAACCCTTTTGTTTCCATCTAGATAGTAAGTAAGCTGTCATGTAGCCAATGCATTGAAATATTTGTTTTCTTCTACACTTCATTTTGTTTTGATTGGACTCTGGTAATGACGGTTTGGCACCCAGTTGTTGTGGTTTTGAGCATAGCTCTACCCCTTTCTGTTTGGCCACACCCCTTCCCATTGGCCACACCTACTCAGCTGTCTCCTGCGGCCCCACCTTTGATTTGAAGTCACCATCTGCCACTGCTTCTAACCAATTCCTTCACCATTTTCCACAATTGTTTATACCTTACATAACTCCAGCCAATCCAGCAGTTTACTGCTTCTACCATGCAAGAGTCTACCTTACCTATTTAAAAATGCATGGTTTGGATGTTTTTCAGTCAACCTAAAGTTAGGAACATCAGGCTTTTTTTTAATCTCTGTGTTTGCAAAGTATGGCCAAACAATATACGTATGCTGTGCTGATGAACTCAGAAAAACGGAAAAACATGCATGTCTGCGACTAGCGAGATTCGGCTTTACTGGCCTGAATGCACCAATAAAAGCATGAACAAAGTAAAGTTATAGATATTCAGAAGCTACGTAACTGAAACACTCTTATGTCCTTAAAAGGTCATTTGCACATATTCTATGGACCATCTCTACAGTAGGTTTGAGGCAGAACACAGTGAAGATTCTGACTTCGCTGAATCTTTCTTGTAGTTTTTACTCAATGTGTTTTTGTGTATGCCCTTTTTACCTTTCAGTTTGTATTCTTTATGTTTGGGAGACCACGTAGTTAATTAATCACATATTTATTTTGGGGGGGGGCTTGTCCCCTGCAAAAAAAAACTTTATTGTGTGAGCTTTCACCCTTTTGGTATTTTAAGCTTTCAAACCTGGCATCATGGCTTGTCAGTATCTTGTGCAGTCAGCATTTCATAGCAGAATAAAGAAGGAGAACTACTTGCATATGTTTCAGTAGTCCCCCAATAACAAACCTGATGAAAACATTATTCATAACTCATCCTGTCTCCAAAACATTAAGCAGGATTCACAATGGCTTGCACTGAGACTAAGAGTAGTGTAAGACTCCATGCAGCCATCGCGATCCAGGAACAGCCTGTATGTGCGTGTAAGAGAGCACCTAAGACGGCTCTTACACGGACAGGGGTGGATATGCTAATTACCTCACTTGCAGCCAAAAGGCATGCAAATGAGGTAATTTCACGATTCAGGAAGCAGAAACCTGCCCGTGTAAGAGCCGTGTTATCTGCAGAAATGTACTCAGTTGATAACTGAGTACCGTTCTGCAAATAACACAATGGAGCCTTGTCAGCTCCAAATAAAGGTTGCAAATGTCCCAGGCAGCATGCCAATGGCCAAATATGTGGCCACTGGCAACGTACCCCGATGCAAAAATAAAATATTTTTTTTTCGCCGATGTTTAAACGTAGCGCAGCGCCGCGCAAATGGGCTGCACTATAAAAAAACAGAAAATTTACAATGTAGGGGAATAGCAGGCTGAAAACAACATGGCCACCGAGTAGGGGTTGCTAAGGAGGAAAGCTGAGTGTAAGACATGTAACTAAGCATTAGTAGGCAATCCCATGTAAATGAGTGGTAGGATAGTGAATCGTACTGTCACATAGGAAATGAGCACATTCTGTGCAGTGTAGGAGTAGGATAAGGGGGGGTAACAGAGTAGGAGATATGTGACATCACAGGGGGGAATATATGAAAGAAATGCAGCTCATTGGAGCACAGTGGCATGTGAAAGATGTCAGTCACACATTATGGAAAGAGGAGTGTCAACAAGTAGACATGGGAAAGCCAAGAAATGGAAGGTGTACACTATGGATAACACCAAAGTTTCTTGCAGGGTGTGCATGCGCGGGTGTGCGCACTGGTAGGCACGAGTAAGATAGAGTGCGCGCGTGTAAGCGTGAGTGCGCGCGTTTAAGGCAGAATACGCATGTAGGAGCCTGTTTAAATACCTGTAAGCTTGTTTGCACTGGTGTGCATGCGTTTTAACCCGAATAAGCAGATTCTAATCCATCTAAGCATGTGTGCGCGCGTGTTAGCCGCTGTGAGCGTGTTTTCGCTGGTATGCGCGTCACTCCCCCCTGAGGAAACAGAAGGGAAAAAGGAAGCATGAGAAATAGTAGGAAGCTAGCAGGGATTACTGGCAGAGCTAGCAGGTGAAAAGAATCAGAAGCAGGCAATTACACAGGCAGAACAGTAGCCCAGCCCAGCACTTAAAACTCTGCAATCAACAGTGCAGAATGTTTCTCTCAAGAGACACTGCAACAGAGGAGTAAGCTATTAGAAGTGAAAACTGAAAAAGCTTCACTCAGACCAAAAATGCTAGGGGCTGCCATAACTGTTATAAGGAGACATATGCAACTTGCTGAGGGTGGTAACTATGCAAATACTGCCGGACAACCCACAGTGAGGAGACGGAGAAGAGTGTACAGGCCCAGGGTCACCAACCAGTGGTTACATGAGCTGGAGATAGTGGAGCGCTATAGAGTGGACAGAGACCTCCTACAGCAAATTGTTGAGCTGTGCAGGCCACGCCTCACACACAGAACCAACAGAGGGGAACCCATCCCAGTGGAAACCAAGGTATGTGTTGGCCTAAGAATACTAGCAACAGGTACCTTCCAGAGACCAACTGGTGATATGATGGGGATATCACAGGCATCAGCATCCAGGGTACTGCACCAGTTCCTGGATGCCATGTCAGCACATGTCGGTGATCATGTATATTTCCCCAATTTCTGTGAGGTATTGGCCAGCAATATGCGTCTCTTCCAGCAAATAGCGGAATACCCTGAGGTAGTGGGTGCAATAGACTGCACGCATATACGCATCAAAGCACCAGCTGGTGAGTGGGGTAGGGCCTACATTAACTGCAAGGGCTTCCCCTCCATCAACTGCCAGGTTGTGTGTGATGCCCAGGGCATAATAATAAATGTGTGTGCTGGCTGCCCTGGAAGCTACCATGATTCCCATATCTGGCATTTGACGCAGCTGTACCAGACATTTGCCAATGGGGACATCCCACATGGTCACTTAGTGGGGGATGCTGGCTACTCACTGGAGCCGTGGCTGATGACACCCATCAGAAATGCACACACACCTGAACAAGAATGCCATAATGAGGCACACGCACAAACATGAAATGTAATCGAGCATGTGTTTGGGCTGTTCAAGTCACGGTTCCGGTGCCTGGACACATCTGGTGGAGCCTTGCAGTACTCACCAACTACATGTACCCAAATTGTCATGGTATGTGTTATGCTACATAATATGATTCTGCGAAAACAGCTGCAGCAGGACCATCATAGGGCTGGGCCAAACAGCCCCCCACCATTGCCAAGCCAATCACAGGCAGAGCGTGACTCAGAGGAGGAACAACCTGAGCCTGCCCCAGTAGGCAGAAGGAGGCGTGCCCAGTATGCCTTGGCCTTGGCAAAGCAGCAACGCATAGCACATACACTGGCTCAGTAGGAACCCTGGAAATTATACCTCTCTCTGACTCACACATATAGTAAAAGGGATGCCTAAGTTGACACAACCTGCTGTCAAACATGTACAGGGAGTGTAGTATGTGCATCCAACATAGACAGCCCTGCAGCACCACCTGAGGCATGATTGCCATGTGTTAAGCAATGCAACACCATGTAGTATATGCAAACTTGATGACCCTGACTAACATCCTACCCTCACCAAGCATGATGCCACAATATGAAGACGAGATGATCAATTACAATAATTGTCTTAAGTATTGCTGTTAGTCAAAGGGGATCCAATGCATGCCAACCTGGGATGACATGCTGAGCAAGACACGATGCTCCACATGCTAGGGATGGCATGCACCTATCACTCCAGGCCTTTTGGATACCGGCAAAGGCTGTTGTCACCCCCACCATGCCTTGAATAGGTAAGGCTCAAAACACAAACCCACCTCCATAAGTATCACAAGGGATAAGAACCTAGACGTAATGCTACCCAATGCCAAAAGTCTAAACTGCAAGATGCATGCAGTCTAACCACTCCTCAGCATGGAGAATGTTGATATCTGTTCTGTAACAGAAACCTGGGTCAAGGCTCACAAGAGCACCCTAACACTACCAGGTTACACCTCATACCATGCTTTACAGCCCCAAAACATGGAACAAACTACAAAAGGAGGGTGACTAGCAATAATTGTCAAGGATAACCACACCCCCATGTTGGTACCACAACAAGAAACAGCATGGACTATCCACGGGCAAGTAACAGTGGCTAAAACTGCCTCCCAGTTTGTAGCCTGCTACAGACTACCCTCCTAGCTCCAGCAACTGCACTTGGCCTACGTCAGAACACATGAAAATATCAAGCCCTCCAAACAACATTATATTGGGCGACTGAAAATACTCAAACATAGACTGGGAGCATTATTCTATCTCCAACACCCTAGGCCAAAGGTTCCTAGAATTCATAAACTAAAATGCTCAGGAACAACTTACCACTCCCGCAAGAGGGGTAACCATACTGGATGTGATAATCAGCAACATGGGTACTCTATGGCCAGATAAGAAGTGTATCCCTCACTGGTAAGATCAGACCATAGAGTAATCACACTGAATATTCACATTCACACTGGATATTCACATCCTGACCCCAGTCCCTGGGCAGAAAACCACAGTGAAAAACATGTGTAAATCAAATGTTGCACTCCTTCAAACTGATGTGGAATCCATTAAAGGCCCTATGCCTGTGGAAAATATTGGCCACACCTCAGAACACTTTATAAATGCATTCTATGAACACTGTCAGGAATGCATGGATTATGCAATCCCAAATAAAACCAAGACCCAATTCCATACATGCAGGCATCTGGCCTGGTGGACCCCAGCCATTACCAAACCATGCAAGAGAAGGAGGAAGCTACTACATGATAGAGCAAATTACAAAAAGGGAAGTAATCCCTGATCAGTATTATGGCAAAAAAATATGGCTACACATAAAATCCACTAAGGCCAGCTACAACATGTCGAATCTGTGAAACTTGAGGCAATGTTATACCTGTCCCATGTACACAGACAACCCCCTCCTCCCCCCAAGAAATACAAATATATGTGAGAGATGCAACCATTTATCCAAACTGGAGGCCGGGCTCTCTCAACTCAGTACTGACAAAACTAGTCAGGAGGAGAAGGTAACCACGCACACCACAAACCCAGTCTCACATAGACCTATCACAACAGAAACCAAAGACATAAACACACAAAAACATTCCCGGAGGCTCTAATTAAAAATCCACCAAATCAACAGAGGCCTCCAAAGCAGACACCCAAGCAACCACTACCTCAAAACATAACACATGCAACACATAGTTCACAAAGTCCGTGTGCCAAACAGTCACAGCCCTTAAGGACAAACAACATGCCTGATACACTTGTAATAGGTGACTCCATAGTCAGACACACTGATGTCCCGCTCATCAGACTGAACAAGGAAAAGGTTACAGTAAGCCGCCTGTAGGCTGCTACAATCCGCCACATAACACAAGCACGCAGGTCACTCCAAAGCAAGTACAAATATGACTTAGTCATTGTCCATGCTGGTGTGAATTACCTGAGACGTACCTCCCTGGACTACATGAAAAGAGACATAGAGGAGCTCTCCGATTATGTAGCCCAGGCCGGTATTACCCTGACCCTGAGCAGCATCCTACCCTCACCAAGAATGATGCCACAGTACAAACACAGAATGATCAGCTTTAACAATTGGCTCAATTACTGGTGTCATTCCAAGGAGATCCAATGTCTGTCTGCTTGGGATGACATGCTTGACAAGCCATGCCGCTTTGCCAGGGATGGCTTGCACCTGTCACCCCTGGGCTTCTGGATATTGGCTAAGGCTCTTGCCCCCTCCATAGTGCCTTTTGTAGGCAAGGCTGAAAAGACAAACCCACCTCCCTAGAAAACATAAGTGGAAAAAACATAAGGGTAATGCTGCTCAATGCCAGAAGTCTAAACCTCAAGATGCATGCTCACGAGGCCCTCCCCAGTATGGAGAACATCGATGTCTGTGCAGTGACGGAAACCTGCATCAAGGCTCCTGAGAGCACCCCAGCACTACCAGGTTATACCTCATATCATGCTTTTCGGCCCCAAAACCTGGACCAAACCACAAAAGGAGGGGGAGTATCCATATTCATCAAAGATACCCACACCTCCAGGTTACTGACAATGCACGAAGCATCGGAGACCATCCATGTGCAACTAACCATAGGCAAAACTGCTGTACAGTTTGTAGCATGCTACAGACCACCCTCTCAAACCCTGGAACCCCACTCAGCCTTCCTGAAGACACTGGAGAGTATGAATGTCTCTCCAAATACCAAACAAGGTACTCAAAAATTACCACATAGGTGGTAATCTATTATAGGTTCATAGGTTCATAGGTTCATACTAGGCTATCTGCCCTAGGGCATTTATAAGCCTAGCCAGAGTGTGTGTGGCTTTCACCACCCCTTAGGATGAGAATACTATACCCATTAGTTTGCTGTGCCTCTGTCCAGCAGTGATACAGAGATGATTCCCTGGGTAAACCTACGATCTCCCATCCACTCGTCAAGATTTCTCTTGAACAGAGTCAGTGAGGGGTTCTGCCTCACATGGACTGGGATTCTGTTCCATAGTGTAGGGAGTCTCTGGGTGATGAATCTGTCCCTCCAGCACGTCCTATTTATATCCATGTTGAGGTTTAAGTCTCTTGCTCGTGGCTCTGGTGGATTTGGATTTTTGAGGTGGAGCATGTCCATTAATTCCGGGTTGGACATGGCCTTGTATGTCAGGCACAGATCACCTCTGAGCAGCGGAATGCGACTGAATAGAGCTGGAGTTTCTTCAGTCGGGCATCGTATGACATATGTTTGAGCCTTTATCCTTTTAGTGTGGAACTTTTGGGGTCTTTCCAACTGCTGCAGGTGTCGGGTAAGGTACATTCCGAATGGGGCGTTGTACTCAATCATTGGTCTGATAAGTGAAGAGTACAGGGGTACAATGACCTCTCCTGAATCTGGATGTGAATCCCTTCATGATCAGGTGGGCAATGTCGAACGTCTTCCTAACCACTTTGGCAATGTGAGTGTCAAAAGAGGTTACTGTCAACTTGGGTCTCCAGGTCCCTGATAACTTCTTCCGTGTTTAATGGATTACCACCTATGTGGTAATTAGGGGTTACCTTGTTTTTCCCAAAGGGTATGACTATACATTTTTTGGCATTTAGCTTAAGGCCATGGCTCTGGCACCAGTTATCCATTTCTATGAGACCTTTCTGGAGGATGTCTGTGTCTGATGGAGTGTCAATTATGGTGCCCAGTTTGCAGTCATCTGCAAATTTTGTCAGCCACAATCCCCTATGTTTGCCTGCACTTCAGAAAAATAAATGCCGAACAAGAGGGGCCCAGGACTGAGCCCTGTGGGACACGCCGTGACCGGCTTAGAGTCTGACATGGCACCAGCAACTCTAACCCTGTGTGTTCTGTCCTTGAGCCAGTTTGCAACCCATCTTGTGACATATGGGTTTACATCTAAGCTGGTGAGCTTTTCTATGATGCCCAGTGGGGTATTGTGTCGAATGCTTTTGCTAGGTCAAGGTAGGCTGTGTGAACTGCCTTACCCTCATCAATGGCCTTAGTGACTGTTTGAAAAAGTCGACCAGGTTCAAGAGGCAGGATCTGCCCTTGACAAAGCCAAATTGGGTAGGATCCAGTGTCTGTAGGTCCCCAATGTCTTTATTTATGAGTTCCATTATGATCCTCTCCATAGCTTTGCAGACAAGGCTCGTCAAGCTTATGGGCGGTAATTTCCAGGGTCCGTAGAAGCACCGCCTTTGTGGAGTGGGACCACAGTTGCCGTCACGCCATTCTTTGGGTACATATCCTTTAGTAAGGCTAAGATTAAACAGCAGCCTTATGTGTGGGTTTAGTTCCTCATTGAGTTCGTGTAGCACACAGCCGGGGACACCGTCCGGTCCCATTGATGCTGTGTTTTTGCTTTAGAGAGAGCAGCTCTCACCTGGGCATCTGAAATGTTTGGGAGGCTAGACTCTGGTGGGATAGATATTTCTCCTTTGGGGGAGGGAGGGAGAAATTTGCACTGAACCTGTCTGCCAGTATGTTGGCAATGCCTGTGGGTTCAGTGATTTTTTATCATTTTGGACTAATTCTGAGCATATCTGGGAGTTTCCACCCAGGTTTCTAACATAGCTAAAGAAGGCTTTATGATTGTCTTTTGTGTCATTAGCGATTTTTCTCTCAAAGTTGGCCTTGGATGATTTTATGAGTGATCGTAGTTTTTGCTAGTATTGATCAGAGATGCCTTCCCATTTATGGATTTTGCTCTGTCATGTAGTAGCTTTCTCCTCTTGTTGTAGAGTTTGTTTATGGCTGGAGTCCACCAGACCGGCCTGCCTTTGGTGGAAAAGGTCTTGATTTTATTAGGGATTGCTTGATCCATACATTCCTGGAGGTGCTCGTAGAAGGCATTTGTAAGGGTTTCAGCAGCGTGGGTTGTGGTTTCCACTGGCTCGAGGGCCTTGAAGGATACCACTCCAGTCTTAAGAAGTGTGAAGTTTGCTTTTGAGAAGTTCTTCACTGTGGTCTTTTTGCTGGGGTGGGGCGGGATGTGGATCTCCAGTGAGATTAATTTATGGTCTGATCTCACCAATGAGGGATATATTTCCGGTGTGGAGCATTTTGTCCCCATGTTTGTGATGATCAGGTCTAGTATATTTTCTCCTCTTGTGGGAATGGTGACTAGTTGTTCCATAGCATTTGAGTTTATGAACTCAAGGAACCTTTGGGCTAGGGTGTTGGGGCTTGAGTAATGTTCCCAGTCTATGTTTGGGTAGTTGAAGTCACCCAATATGATGGTGTTTGGAGAGACATTTATACTCTCCAGTGTCTTCAGGAAGGCTGTGTGGGCTTCCTGAGTTTGAGAAGGTGGTCTGTAACATGTTACAAACTGTAGGGCAGTTTTACCTATGGTTAATTGCACCTGGATGGTCTCCGATGCTTCGTGCGTTGCCACTAACCTGGAGGTGTGGGTATCCTTTATGAATATGGATACTCCCCCTCCTTTTGTAGTTCGGTCTGGATTTTGGGGCCGGAACGCATGATATGAGGTATAACCTGATAGTACTGGGGTGCTCTCAGGAGCCTTGAACCAGGTTTCAGTCGCCGCACAAACATCGATGTTCTCCATACTGAGGAGGGCTTCGAGGGCGTGCATCTTGAGGTTTAGACTTCTGGCATTGAGCAGTATTACCCTTAGTTTTTCTCCATTTTTGTTTTCTAGGCGGTAGGTTTATCATTTGAGCCTTGCCTAAAAAGGCACTATGGGGTGGCAAGAGCCTTTGCCAATATCCGGAAGCCCAGGGTGACAGGTGCAAGCCGTCCCTTGCGAAGCAGCGTGGCTTGTCAAGCATGTCATCCCAGGCAGACAGACATTGGATCCCCTTAGAATGACACCAGTAATTAAGCCAATTATTAAAGCTGATCATTTTGTCTCTGTATTGTGGCATCATTCTTGGTGAGGGTAGGATACTGCTCAGGGTCAGGGTCATACCGGCCTGGGCTACATAATCTGAGAGCTCCTCTATGTCTCTTTTCATGTAGTCCAGGGAGGTACATCTCAGGTCGTTCACACCGGCATGGACAATGACTGAGTCATACTTGTACTTGCTGTGGAGTGACCTGAGTGCTTGTGTTATGTGGCGGATTCTAGCGCCTGACAGGCAGCTAACTGTGATCTTTTCCTTGTTCAGTCTGGTGAGTGGGACGTCAGTGTGTCTGACTATGGAGTCACCTATAACAACTGTGTCTGGCATTGTGTTTGGCCTTAAGGGCTGTGACTGTTTAGCACACTGACTTTGAGAACTATGTGTTGCATGTCTTATGTCTTGAGGTGGCAGTTGCTTGGGTGTCTGCTTTGGAGGCCTCTGTAGTTTTGGTAGATTTTTGATCAGTGCCTCCAGTATGTCTTTGTGTGTTTATGTGTTTGTTTTGCAGTTGTGATAGTTCTATGTGAAACTGGGTTTGTGGTGCGTGGTTTCCTTCTCCTCCTGTCTGGTCTTGCCAGTCCTGAGTTGAGAGAGCTCAGCCTCCAGTTTGGCTATATAGTTGCATCTCTCACATGTATTTGTGTTTTGTGGGAGAAGGAGTGGGTTGTCTGTGTACATGAGGCAATTGTAACATTGCCTCAAGATGCCCAGATTCACCAGCTGAACAGGAGAGGACGCTAGCAACTGACCCTTCGACATGCTAGAAAAAGTGAAAAAGTTTGCTGTGTAACTGAGTCAGAAGGGACCTATAGGAAATGGGTACTCAAGGGGATTCTAGGCTAATGTAGTACTTTGTTTAGTATACAAGTACTTTACCTATATAAAAATGCTTTAGGAGCAAGTGCTGAGCTATTGAGATAGAGAATAGACTGTTTAGATTGCAAGTAGAGAAGTTCTAAGGGAAAAATTGAAGAGCAGACTTTACGGAGCCAGAAATAGTTTAACCTTGTTTAACCGGCGCTGCCCGATGGTGCTCTATGGGCAACTCCGCGCTAAATCACGCCAAAGTGCGCTAAAGCGGGCTTTATAGCAGGGGGATGAAAAGACCTAGGAATTGACCCAAAATGGCCAGTAGACTACAAGTTTCTGGCTGGAACCACTGTTCTAGGGACAAATAGGCTGCTCAGTGCTCCCCACTCCCACTGGTGAACAAAGAAGCTTCCCTTTATCCAAATAAGGATATGGAATAGCACAGGAACCAAGCCAAAGCCCAGAGATCAGCAAACTCTGAAAACTGGACTATTCTAGTTCAGTAAGGTGGGAAAACAAGATTTTTTTTTTTTTTTTTTTTTTTTTTTTTTACAGAAAACAGAGAAAAAACAGACAGTAAATGCTATAAATGCTTTTAAACGGCTAGCGCACTTGAGTGTGTTAGCCTACAGGTAAAATTAAGCAATAAATAACTTTTTAAAAGTGCAAAACAGTTAATCAACACAAAACAGTTTAAATAGAATGCAGAGCTGTATAAACAGGCGAAAATGCAGTCGCTAAGCAGTAAATAATCAAAAGCCAGAAAAAATACTTAAATCAGGAAAAAGTCACTCTTTTGCTCTCTGCTGCTTGTAGAACTCTGCAGGACACCACGAGGAACTGTGCTGAGTTGAATACAAGCGAAAAGCGCTAAAGCGGGCTTTATTACAGGGGGCTGAAAAGAGCTAGGAATTGACCCAAAATGGCCAATAGACTACAAGTTTCTGGCTGGAACCACTCCTCTAGGGACAAACAGGCGCTCAGTGATCCCCACTCCCACTGGTGAACAAAGACGCTTCCTTTTATCCAAATAAGGATATGGAATAGCACAGGAACCAAGACAAAGCCCAGAGGTCAGCAAACTCTGAAGACTGGACTATTCTAGTTCAGTAAGGCGGGAAAACAAGATTTTTTTTTGTTTTTTGTTTTTTTCTTTTTTGCAGAAAACAGAAGAAAAACAGACAGGAAATGCTATAAATGCTTTTAAAATGGCTAGCGCACTTGAGTGTGTTAGCCTACAAGTAAAATTAAGCAACAAATAACTTTTTTAAAAGTGCAAAACAGTTAATCAACACAAAAACAGTTTAAATAGAATGCAGAGCTGTATAAACAGGCGAAAAAGCAGTCGCTAAGCAGTAAATAATCAAAAAGCCAGAAAAAAATACTTAAATCAGGAAAAAGTCACTCTTTTGCTCTCTGCTGCTTGTAGAACTCTGCAGTACACCACTAGGAGCTGTGCTGAGTTGAATACAAGTGAAAAAGCGCGCTAAAGCGGGCTTTATTACAGGGGGCTGAAAAGAGCTAGGAATTGACCCAAAATGGCCAATAGACTACAAGTTTCTGGCTGGAAACCACTCCTCTAGGGACAAATAGGCCGCTCAGTGCTCCCCACTTCCACTGGTGAACAAAGACGCTTCCTTTTATCCAAATAAGGATATGGAATAGCACAGGAACCAAGACAAAGCCCAGAGATCAGCAAACTCTGAAGACTGGACTATTCTAGTTCAGTAAGGCGGGAAAACAAGATTTTTTTTTTCTTTCTTTTTTGCAGAAAACAGAGGAAAAACAGACAGTAAATGCTATAAATGCTTTTAAGCGGCTAGCGCACTTGAGTGTGCTAGCCTACAGGAAGAAGTAATCAGGGACCTAGGGACACAAGTGGAGAGTAACCTCTCATGTGACACATTGCCAAGGTGGCTAGGAAGACCTTCTATATTGGCCACCTTATCATGAAAGGATTCACATCTACATCGAGAGGTCATTGTGCCCCTATACTCTTCTCTTATCAGGCCCATAATTGAGTACAATGCCCCATTTGGGATCTACCTTACCCGACACCTGCAGCAGTTAGAAAGACCCCAAAAGTACCTCACCAAGAGGATAAAGGGTCTCAAACATTTGTCATATGCTGCCTGGCTGAAGAAACCCCAGCTGTATGCAGTCACATACTGCCTACTCAGAGACGATGTATGCCCGATGTACAAGGCCATGTCCAATCCAGAATTAATGGACATGCTCCACCTCAGAAAATCCAAATCCATCAGAGCCGCGAGAGCGAGAGATTTCAACCTCAACACATAAATAAATAGGATGTACTTGAGGGACAGATTCATAACCCAGAGGATCCCTACACTCTGGAACAGAATCCCAGTCCATGTTAGGCAGAGCCCCTCACTGACTCTCTTCAAGAGGAATCTTGACGAATGGATGGGAGATCGTAGATTTACACTGTGGGTCATCACTGTGTCATGTCTAGACAGAGGCACAGTAAAGTAAACCCTAATGGGCATAATATTCACATAGCAAGGGGTGGCGAAAGCCACACACACTCTGGTTAGGCTTATAAATACCCTAAGGCAGATAGCCTAGTATGAACCTATGAACCTATGAAGATACAAATTGTACAGGACACTAAGGATAATCACAAGGCTTTCTTAACTGATGGTAGGAACCTTGGTGGGAATTCACAGATATGCTCTGAATTACTCAAATATTACAAACAATACACCAAACCCACACACATTGCCAACATCCAACCTGACAGGTTCAGTGCAAACCCCCCCCCCCCACCAAAATGCCAAATATCTATCCCAGCAGAGTGCTGGCCCCCTGACATTGCAGATGCTGAGGTAACAGCCAGCATTTTCAAAGCAAAACACAGAGCATCAGTGGTACGAGATGGTGTCCTGGGCTACGTCCAACATGAACTCCAAGAAGAATGGAATGCCAAATAACACTACTGCTCAATTCTGTGTGAAAGAAATGTCCCTTTTGGCAACTAGAAGAACACACTACATGATGCACATTCCTCTTTCTAAACACTGATGATGTCAGCACCCTATAAGTATAGCAGGAGAAGGGAAACCTCCCAGTAATGAGAATAATGCACTCTGCTAATGTATCTCTCTCAAGTGTCATAAAATAGTTAGGTAGGGGTTTGAATCCTACAAATGCCATGTGTGTTTTTGTCACACAGTTTGTCCATGTGTGTTGGGTGTTGCTCTTAATATTGTATGACATAGATCATATCAGTAATGTCAATGCACACATGAGGTATGTGTGTGCCATATAGACATATGTACCTGTGACCTTAAATAGTTCCCATGTGTGAAGCCTGCCTCATGTAAATACATGGAATTTGCATTAAACAACTTTTTGACTGTGGTTTTCTGTTTAGGGGCTGCAGTTGGTATGTGAATATACAGTGAGAGTAGTCTTTGGTGTCATCTTACCAGTGAGGGATACACTTCTGGTCTGGAGCATATAGTCCACATGTTGGTGATGATCAGGTGCAGCATGTTTTCCCCTCTTGTGGGAGTGGTAACAAGTTGTTCCATAGCATTTGAGTGTATGGATTCTAGGAACCTTTCACCTAGGGTGTTGGAGCTACAGTAATGCTCACAGTCTATGTGTGGGTAAATGAAGCTGCCCAATATATTGTTGTTTGGAGACACTTGCAGATATTCATGTATTCTTAAGTAGTCCAAGTGGGTTACCTGGGTTTAAGAGGGTGGTCTGTAGCAGGCTATGAACTTGAAGTCAGTTTAACCCACTGTTAGTTGCACGTGGATAGTCTGTGATGCGTCACACTGTGGCAACAACCTGGGGGTGTGGGTATAGGTTCATAGGTTCATAGGTTCATACTAGGCTATCTGCCCTAGGGCATTTATAAGCCAAGCCAGAGTGTGTTTGGCTTTTGCCACCCATTTTAAATTAATATTGCTATGCCCTTTTCTGAGGTTAGTATACTGTGCCTCTGTCTAACATTGACACAGAAGTGATACCTGAGGTAAACCTACGATCCCCCATCCACTCATCAAGATTCCTCTTGAAGAGAGTCAGTGAGGGACTCTGCCTAACCTGGACTGGGATTTCATTACAGAGTGAAGGGAGCCTCTGGGTTATGAATCTGTTCCTCCAGCATGTCCTAGTTATGTCAGTGCTGAGGATCAAGTCTCTCGAGCGAGTAGCTCGATGGGATTTGGATTTTCTGAGGTACAGCATGTCCATTACTTCCGGGTTGGACATGGCATTATACATCTGGCACAGATCACCTCTGAGCAGGCAGTATGCCACTGAGTATGGAGTTTTGTTAACCGGGCAGCATATGGCATCTGTTTGAGCCCTTTGATCCTCTTGGTGAGGTACTTTTGGAGTCTTTCCAGTTGCTGCATGTGTCTGGTAAGGTACATCCCAAAAGGGGCATTGTACTCAATTATGGGCCTGATGAGGGATGAGTAAAGAGGCACGATAACCTCCCCTGATCTAGATGTGAATCCCGTCATGATTAGGTGGGCTATATAAAATGTTTTTCTAACCACTTTGGCCACGTGGTTGTCAAATGAGAGATTGCTATCAACTTCGGTCCCCAGGTCCCTAATTACTTCTTCCGTACTTAATGGATTACCACCTATGTGGTAATTTGTGGCCACTTTGTTTTTGCCAAAGGGGATGACTATACACTTTGTGGCATTTAGCTTGAGGCCATGGCTCTGGCACCAGTTGTCTGTTTCTATGAGGCTCTTTTGGAGGACGGTTGTGTTGGCTGGAGAGTCGATTATAGTGCCCAGTTTGCAGTCATCTTTGAACTTGGTCAGCCACAGTCCTTCCATGTTGGCCTGTACCTCTGAGAAATATATACCGAACAGGAGAGGTCCCAGGACTGAGCCTTGTGGGATGCCGCTTGTAACTGGTTTGGAGTCTGACATGGCTCCAGCAATTCTAACCATCTGGGTTCTGTCCTTGAGCCAGTTTGCAACCCATCTAGTGACATAGGGGTTTATATTTAAGCTGGTGAGCTTATCTATAATGCCCGAGTGGGGTATTGTATCAAAGGCTTTTGCGAGGTCCAGGTAGGCTGGGTGGACCACCTTCCCCTCGTCAATGGCTTTGGTGACTGTTTCAAAGAAATCAACCAGGTTTAAGAGGCAGGATCTGCCCTTTAAGCCAAACTGGGTAGGATCCAGTGTCTGTAGGTCCCCAATATCTTTATGTATGAGGTCCATGATGATCCTTTCCATAGCTTTGCAGACCAAGCTAGTCAGGCTTATAGGGCGATAGTTTACAGGATCCGTTGAGGCACCACCTTTGTGTAGAGGGACCACTGTTGCTGTATGCCACTCTTTGGGTACATATCCTGTGGTAAGGGTGAGATTGAACAGCAGTTTTATGTTTGGGTTTAGCTCATCTTGGAGTTCATGTAGGACGCAGCCCTGGACACTGTCTGGTCCCATTGATGCTGTGTTATTTGCTTTGGAGAGGGTGGCTCTTACCTGAGCATCTGAGATGTCAGGGAGGCAGCACTCTGCTGGAATAGATATTTGCCCTTCTGGTGGGGAGGGGGGGGAGAAGTTTGCGCTGAACCTGTCAGCTAGGATGTTGGCAATGTCTGTGGGTTCGGTGTACTTTTTTGTCATGTTGGACTAATTCTGAGCATATCTGGGAATTCCCACCCAGGTTCCTAACATAACTAAAGAAAGCCTTGTGATTATCCTTAGTGTCCTGTGCAATTCTTCTCTCGAAGCTGGCCTTAGACGATTTTATGAGTGCCCGTAGTATTTTGCTAACACACTGATCAGAGATGCCTCCCCTTTGTTGGATTTTGCTCTATCATGTAGTAGCTTCCTCCTTCTATTGTATAATTTGTTTATGGCTGTGGTCCACCAGACAGGATGTCTGCCTTTGGAGGATTGGGTCTTGTTTTTATTTGGGATTGCATGATCCATGCATTCCTGAAGGTGTTCATAGAATGCATTTATAAAGGATTTTGTGGTCTGGGCCGTATTTTCCATAGGCCCGGGGGCTTTGATGGATTCCTCCTCGGTTTTGAGGGGTGTGGAATCTGCTGTAGAGAAGTTTTACACTGGTTTTGTGGGCAGTGGGTGGGGTCGGGATGTGAATATCCAGTGAGATTAGTTTATGGTCTGATCTTACCAATGAGGGGTACACTTCTGGTCTGGAGCATAGAGTCCCCATGTTGGTGATGATCAGGTCCTGTATGTTTCCACCTCTTGTGGGAGTGGTAACAAGTTGTTCCATAACATTTGAGTGTATAAATGCTAGGAACCTTTGAGCTAGGGTGTTGGAGCTAGAGTAATGCTCCCAGTCTATGTTTGGGTAGTTGAAGTCCACCAATGTAATGGTGTTTGGAGAGACCTTCATATTTCCAGTGTTCTCAGGAAGGCCAAGTGGGGTTCCTGGGTTTGGGAGGGTGGTGTGTGGCAGGCTATAAACTGGAAGGCAGTTTTACCCACTGTTAGTTGCACATGGATAGTCTCTGATGCTTCGTGCTGTGCCACCAACCTGGAGGTGTGTGTATCTTTGACGGATATTGATACTCCCCCTCCTGTTCTGGTTCGGTGCAAGTTTTGGGGCTGACAAGCATGGTATGAGGTATAACCTGGCAATGCTGGGGTGCTCTCGGGAGCCTTGAACCAGGATTCTGTTACTGCACAGATATCGATGTTCTCCATGCTAAGGGCAGTTTCCAGTGCATGCATCTTGAGGTTTACACTTCTGGCATTGAGTAGCATTACTATTAGTTTCTTATCCCTTGTGATACCTATAGAGGTGGTTTTGTCTTTTGAGCCTTGCCTATAAAAGGCACTATCTGGGTAGCAAGAGCCTTTGCCAATATCCAAAAGCCGGACTGGGTACTGTCATCAGAAGCAGTTGGTTGATGACTGGAGACATGTCCCTGCTGGGACTGTCCAGAGCCATGTGCACGTGGTCTCCTAGGGCGGTCTGATGACAGCACAGACCCAGCATTGCTGGGGCTGGTACTGGCACTATGGGAGTGGCTGCGGGTTTGTTGTCATCCGCGACGACTGCCAGCTGCTGATGTTGCTGGCATACATCCACATTGACGCCTCAACTGTCCTGCATTGCCCTGGCTCATGGACATGTAGTTGTGGAACAGATCTAATGTGTCCCCCCAATGTCTGTCAATGACCTCGGTGAAATTACGGATGGTAGCCGCAACGTCATGCATAGTGTCATTCATAGCAGTGCGATGTGCTCTCAGCTCCCTCAGACCCTGTCTGGTGTACCGTTCCATACGTGCCTGTGCCTGCATTACAGCCCGGAACATAGCTGAGGTTGAAAGACCTCTGTGGGCACGTCTGACAGGGTCAGTATGACCATGGATGCTCCCACGAGAACCCCTGGACATCTGCCTGTGTGGTACCATGTCAAGACTCTGGCCATGGCTGCTGTGAGGGGATGCATGTGCCACTGATACCACATTACCCTGGTCAATGCCCACTGTACGCTGTCCATCACCTAAGGACATTGGTGACAATGGATGTATTGGCAGGATGACTGTGTGCATTGATGGGGTTGACTGCTGTGTACTGTCGATTGGCTGACCAACAACAGACCCTGTCACACCTCCCCGTGCCATTACACATGTATCATCATTATCACTATCCCCAGCAGTGGATTCAGGTTCCCTGCTGCACACCACCAGAGCAACACCAGAACCTGTGAGAGGAAGACAGGAAACACAGTTTACAGTGTGTACACAATGTTACCACAGATGCACACGGGCACATGCACACATGCACACATGCGCACATGCGCATATTGCGCACATGCACACATGGGCACATGCACACATGCACACATGGGCACATGCGCACATGCAAACATGTGCACATGCACACTCCTCAGTACATGAGATACAAACACACAGACACAAACACACCTGCAATCAAACACATAGCAATACTGTTTGAGGGTATTATTACTATTATTATCATTAGTATTAAATGTATTGTTATTACACACTCACCAGCATGGATTGGCTGCCTTGCTGTTACACCAGAGGGACCTGCACAAATAAGACATTTATTTATTTATTTTTTTATTTTTATTTAACATTTGTTGACTGGGAATGTCCAACTAGGTTCCAGAGAGCCTGTTTTCAGTGGAGGCCCGGGGAGAAATGCTCCAGATGGGACTGACATTTGTTGTCAGAGGGCACAACTGTGCCATTGATACTGTGAGTATGATACAGTTCAGTAGTACAACAGTTGGCTTTCACAGGTCTACTGCTGATATTGAGAATATCACTCTTGCACAATAATTTCCAGGATAACAGCTACAAACACAGTACACATCCCACACATGCATAAACTACCAGTGTAGAGAACAGTCAACTATAGATATGGCATGTTACCTGCACGCTCCAAGTCCACATGCTGGGTGTCTCCATCCTCCATCATTACACATGTCTGCAGATGTTGTTGTTGTTGGGCTGGAGCCACAGCACTTAGGAGGAGCCCCTCCAGTCTGGTGAGGAGGGGTGTATAGCCGTCCCACCACCTGTGGCAAGCTGATGCCTGTGGATATCAGATGCATGCTGCCGGACATTTCTAATTAAATCACTGCAGTGATGGTGTACCTGCTCATATGTCCGGTTATGCATGCCTATGTCATTCACCCGATGGACAAGGTCTTGCCACAGTGCAGCCCTCTCCTGCTGGTTCTGGCTGGTGCAGGAAAAGAGTGTGGCAAAATCCCGCAACATGCTCTGGTGTATCTCCTCTTCCTCTGCAGCAGAGTATGTGGGGTTGCGCTGGTTCACCATCGCCCTGGAAGAAAAGAAATATATGTGAGCAACTGATATGGCATACATAATACTCTTCTGTAGTGATATCACTGAACTGCCATATATAGCATCTGTCTGTCTATTGGGGGATACACATGTAAATGACCACATATCAGTGCTCAGCCAACAACTGTGTTACAGTGCCTGGCACCCTCCATACAACAAACTAGTGTACACCAGCAGTCGGCACACTGTTTGAGATCCAATGCACAACCTCACACTGGGGGTTTGTATCAAGGTAATGGATGGGGAACATTGTCAACCCATGCAATGCACAGTAAAAATTTCAATGGCAATGCACCCTAGTATTTGTGGCCATACCCCTACCTACACCGCAGTCACATACAGGGAACCACAGCACAACATATGGCAATGTAGTATGTTTGTATCCCAATACCTGACACATCTTTCTCTGGCCTCACACCAAGGACGCACACTACCATGACAGACACAAAGTCATGCTGAGCAATTACACCATTACAGACCTTGCACACAGTCAGTGGCACACTCATTCCACCTCACATAGTTGGTATTGCAATGAGTACATGTGTGTGTTCATTGTGTCATAGGTAGGTAGTATGCTATTGGCCCTGGGCCCACAGCAACATACTGTTATGCTACCCTGCCCCTTGGGACACATGTAATATGATTGTACTTGCTCCTGTCAAACAGTTACACAGGGTGACTCATATGGCATATTACCTATCTGCATACCATTCAACAGGGGTATGTCTGGCATCTACTAATGAGGAGCCTTGCTTCTTAATGCTGGGTGGTTTACTCCAGGATATGGCTTATTTGTGGGTAGGAACCTGTACCTCCACCATGTGCTCTTTACTGCGGTGCCAAGGATGACAGACATAGGTCATTTAGGCTGGAGTTATTGTGAGGTGTTACCATGGTTGTTGGACAACTGTTATGGGTGTGACTTAACTATGTATATCCAGCAGTGGTAACCTCTGTGTAGATAGTATGACAGGCACTCTATCTGTGGTTTTGTCAGTCACTCTGCATAGGTAATGTGTTTGAGGGCATTATCACTATTTGTTAGGTATGACTGTGTCCTTCTCCCTTTCTGTAGTTGTCATAGGAGGTACATACCATGTAGGACATTGTGAGGTGTAGAGGGGTACAGTGACCTACATTTCCCTAGCTGACACCATTTGTGCTGACACCTACCATGTACAGGAATTACAAGACTAGTGTGCCACTGTGAATATCAAAGGGGAGGCTATTGTACATTTGTTTCCCATGTTCCCTCCTGACACATCCAGTAGTAGGCAGGCAACCACCTATGTGGTAGTTAGTGGTGTAAGTGTTTTGGAATGGGTATGGTACTCCAGTATCCACACTGGTGTTCAGTCCATGCCTTTGTCACCAGGCACCTGTTGCAATACATCTGCACACATGTGCCTCTCTCAGTATATATATATATATATATATATATATATATATATATATATATATATATATAGATATATATATATATATATATAGATATATAAAAAGAGAGAGAGATTCGTATACATACATATCTCTAGACATTCATATCTGTCTGTATATGTGTATGTATCTCTATATATCTATATATGTATGTGTCTATTACATATATATGTATATACATATTTTATCTATATATGTCTATCTATTTATACATTTCTCTCTATCTATGTACACATATATGCATATTATATATATATATATATATATATATATATATATATATATACATATATATATATATATATATATATATATATATATATATATATACATATATAAATATACATATACATATACTAATATATATATTTTTTTTATTTACACATAAGAATACACACACTAACATACTGCTAAACATCCATTACTGTACAACCTAGATTGTACGTTGCACTGCAACCTACATTGATATGTGCACATTGCAAGCTTTAAATACATATGTATGTCCAGCCTTCACTAACAGTTGCAGTATGTCCCCTGCCCTATGCACATCTTCATATATATTTAGATACAGACTGCTAACACATATGGAGGGTTCACAGTATGTAGATTATTAGATTATTAGTTTACATTACCTTTGTTTCTCACTGCTGTTTGTGATGGCTTGCTGCTTGGTGGCCTGCTGCTGGTTAGCTTGATGGTTTTTATTTTATTTTATTTTATTTTTGGTGCCTCTCTCTGTCTCTCTCTCTCTCTCTCTCTCTCTCTCTGTCTCTCCCTCCGGTTGTTGCAATGAAACTATTGCATGTGTGGACTTGGAGAACAGGCTGCTTTTGTAGGTATCTGCACATGTGCATGTGATGGCCTCTGCACCAATTGTTAGCCAGCATTTACTAATTGCATGCAGCCTGCTGTATGGTAATTGCAGTTCTCACTGTGATTTCAGGACAGTGCTATAAAATGTTAGGTTAGGTAGGCATAGCCTTTTCAGATTTTCAAGGTGGGGACCATGCTGGTATGCTGTGGACACTGTTCTGTGGGTGTAAAGGTTGGTATGTCTCTCATATTTAAGGCTGTGTTGTAGGCACTGAAATGCATGTTGTACTGAAATCTGACTATTACTTCCTCCAGTTCATTCTTCTCAGTGTGTATGTTAACTGACATCTAATAATACTAATACTGTTTAAATGGGAGTATGTGCTTTTCTGGGGGACTTGTGGATTAACTGGTATACAGCAGTGGCTCTTGCAGTTTGTTGCTATGGCTTCACTATTTGGCCTTTACATTCACTCCTTGAAGGCCTGCTAGGTGTATTTACTGGAATGTGTTGCTATGGCTTTCCTATTTTCCATTTACATTCACTCCTTGTAATGCTTGCTATATTTGTTTCAGCAGCACTTCCTTATATGTTTGGTGTGGTTTGGTGGTACTGCATGCAGTCTGGTCTGGCCAAGGTGTGGGGCTTGACACCTACAAGGGTATTTTATTTTGCTGCTGAGCAGTAGTGGGGCCTTGTACTTTGTACTAACAGTTATGGATAGCAGGTACATGCAGCACTTGTAAACTGCTATACTGTCTTTATTTTATTAGTTGGCTACATCCTTTGATATGTCTGGGTTGTAGTCCTACATGAGAGTGTGCCTATGGAAGCTATTCTACAGCTATTCACAGAGTGTGTGACAGCAGACAGAATGATATGCCTGTGAGTTTGTGACACTTGCAGGCCTCAAATACTCTCAGGTGTATCTTTTATCAGCCTCAGGGAATGGTACATATCAGTGGGATGCACCCGTGATATATTTCAGATATTCTGCAGTTGTGACTGTGGGGTATTTTGAGCATATGTATTACTACAACATTTCTGACATGCAAGTAGTGCATACTTTACTTTAAGTAATTGACAGTTACCATTATGTGGGATTCCACACCTTTCTGCCTACTGTTAGTACATTTCACAGGGAGTCAGTGGGGCACAGTTAACATTTGTTTTCAAATCAGGGACATACCTGTAAATCAGTCACAGTTGCGAGGTCTGGCCTCTTACCTATTCAAATATGGCAGTGTTTATCCTGCTCTGATAGTGTGTGTGGTTTGCAAGGTGCTACTGTCACATTATTACCTACTAACTACCTACTAGCATGGCTGTTTCTCTTCTCACACTAATGTTATACAAATCCACAAGAATTGCCAGTAAAAATACAAGAATAGCTTTGTGTAATAGCCTTCCTATATTCCCTTTACATTCAGTCCTACTATTTCATGATATATTGTTTTCAGCATAAAGTTCTTGTATATCAGTCATGGCTTAGTGGTAAGTCATGCAGACTAGTGTTTCCAAGGTCCTGGGTTCGAGACTGACAGAGGAATTTTATTTTGCTGCTGAGCAGACTACAGGCCTTGTCATTCAGAGTGACTAAGGCACTTTTAAGCAGTTGTAAGCGGGTTAGCGCTGGTTTGCACGGAGCTCACGCATGCGCAGTGCCACTTAGCTTCACGCACACACGCTTAACTAAGCACACACAAGTGCACACCTGCTTACAATTGCTTAAAAGTGCTTACTCTCACGCACACCCATGCTAATTTCTTTGAAAGAAAAGAAAATGGGGAGATAGGAAAGTGGTGAAAAAGGGGGCACAAAGAGGGTAGGACAGTAGGAAAACAAGCTTGGGATTTGCAGGAAGGATGTAGGAAAGGCCCATAGCTGTCTGTTTCTTTATCAGCAACAGCTGTGCATATGTGTGTAATTTGGTGTGAAATTTGAAACCTTTCACCCAAGGGAGCCCGCAGGATTTTTTGCAGGGGGGTGCAAACCCAGAGCCCCACCCACATAGCTCACCCCGCCCCCTGCCAACACAGCCCCGCCCAAGTCCACCCACCCCAGGCCCCGCCCACACAGCCATTCCAGTGTCCCATTACTTGGCTATTTCTCCCCATTTACTGTAGACACTGTTCAAATCTGTGTGCATACTGTTTTATGCTTTAGTTCTACAATGATTACAGGCAGTTGGATTTAATTTACAACTTTTATTTCAAACATTATAGCCCAAACACTGAGACATTTACTAAACCTAAACAAAGCAATAGTCTTACAATGAAAACAGACTTGGCATTAAAGCTTCTCTACTTTTGAAACTCACATTCAATGAAACAGCATTGAAACCCACATTCAAAGAAAATGCATCTGGCCAGTGGCAGGTTATTTACCTTTGAACTGTTTTCAAGCAATAGGCTCCTTGCACACCGTTAGGGCCATGCAAAAGTTATTTGATTTACCTGATTGTATTAATTATAATATATAATTGAATTATATCCCTTGTATTATACAGCAGCACTTGTTTGAGTGTCTCTGCTGAAGTAAAAGTAATCTGAATAATTCCACATTAAAGATATCTGAAACTAATGAAGATGTTGTTGCTAGAAAACAACTGTATATTTCAGTGTTTCATCTACAAATTCAGTGCCTGCTGCGTCAAAGAATAAATTGCCTATGTTAAATTAAAAAATGGTAAGCTGGTATATTGCAATAGAAAATGGATGACAAGCTGAAAAACAGGTTCATAGTTATTAGGCATCTCATCCAAAGGAGGACATCCTGAGGACTGCAGCATACAAATGTATATGCTGTAGGAATAGAACCTCAAGCCTTTACATTAAGATGCAAGTATTCTGCTTGTGGTGCTACTAACATAGCTTTAAAACTTTATACCACAACAGAGATACCATTTGCTAAACAAAACAGTTGCACATTGTAAATAGACTTGGCATGAGCAGCAGTGAACTTAGCTTCCCTTAAAACTCACAGTTCCTTGAAAATGCACTTGAAAATTCCACCTGTTAACTCTAACTTGGGCATTTCACTTTCTCTTTCACAAACATACCACACCCCTCAAGGCCTCAACCTTAGTGCAAGAAATCTGGACAAAGCCTAAAATAAATAGGGATAGATTATAAATATGGCACTCAGAAACTTAGAAAATTGCAAGAGTAACAGGATTTGTGTTAGTATGCATTTTTCTAAATGACATGACATCTAAAACTGAAATGTCTCATTTAGCAACTTCAATCCTTTTTAGGAGGAATATGGGGCAAAATCTGGGCAGCTGAGGGTATGCTACCTCCCTCTTATACACACACCAAATAATTCTGGTCAGACTTGAATTAGTTCTGGGAAGGTTGCACTGAACGGCACAGTGCTTGAAGTGGGTGAAATCCTGGTAGCCAGTGATAACTGATCTGCAGCTCAGCAATGTGAAGCATTAAAGCATTTTTAGCAGAGCATTGTTTCATCACTACCTATTGTGTTTGAACATAAGCTGTAGTTATTTTAAACATTTGCCTTTTTTGATTACTACAGAGTACATTTACCCACCAGAGCTATTGTGTTTTGACTTCAGTGTGGAGCTAGTTGTTGCAGGGCTTGGCTTTTAAGTAAGGTAGCAATGCTTATTTACCATATACCATTAAAGCCACCCAACTACAAGTGTACTAACACACAGACACTGCTATAAGACACTGGTCTGCAATAAAATGTAATGAGCTTCTGAAAATACTGTAATCCTGTCCTTTTATTACAATGAATATAAAATACTTCGAAATAAGGTAAAAAAGCTCATAATCTTCGACCGACAAAACTACTTTTCCACACTTCAAAACAATAATAAAATCAAACCCTCAGAAATTTTGGAAAGGTATCTCTACTCTACTTAACCCCAGCAAACCAGATACCCCTACCCCAGACCCAAACGCTCCTGACCAAGACTTGGCTACCCAATTTAACTCTTTTCATTGAATCCATTTCCAAATTAATGTCATCTTTCTCTAACACCACTACATTCTCCAAAACTCCCTTACCATCCCCAACCATCTCTCTACCCTACTCTGCTACTACTTCCTCATTCCCATCTACTAACTCCCATCCCTCCACTCCTCCTACTCCTACTACTTCATCAGCTTCATCTGCCCCTAATTCTCCCTCTTCACACTCCTTTTTTCTCATTTAAACCTATACCCACTTCTACTATAAAGAAACTCCTTATGAAACTGAAGCCATGCACCAATGCTCCTGATAACATCCCTTCTTACTTTCTTAGCAAAGCTGCTGAAGCAATCGCTTACCCTATTAGCATTTTAATCAACCGCTCTATCCAAGAATGTATAGTACCCCAAGTCTGGAAAAGGGCCTTTATCATACCTCTACATAAAGGTGGCAACAACAACGTTACTAATTTCCGCCCCATCGCTATTCTGTCCCCCATCTCTAAACTCCTAGAAAAGTGTATCCAACTACAACTCCTTCCACATCTCTTAGATAATCACCTAACTCCCACACATGAATTCAGACCACATCATAGCACTATGACCGCCCTCCTCTCCTTCCTTGAAACTGTAAATAAAGCCCGCGACTCTGGCCAAATTGTTTCTACCCTACTACTCGACCTCTCTAAGGCCGTTGACACTCTCTCACAGCCTGCTACTAACTAAACTTTCTAAACTTAACCCATCTCCCTCCTCCTCCTTGAACTGGTTCTCCAGCAGTCAAATGGAAAAAGGCCACCTCCTCATTTCTAAATACTCCTACTGGGGTACCCCAGGGCTCTATACTG
Organism: Protopterus annectens; assembly: GCF_019279795.1. Classification (NCBI taxonomy): domain Eukaryota; kingdom Metazoa; phylum Chordata; order Ceratodontiformes; family Protopteridae; genus Protopterus; species Protopterus annectens. The sequence continues at coordinate 267,400,039 of NC_056741.1, read as the reverse complement.
AGTCCCCTTCTCTTCAATATATTTATAAATGATTTCCGCAACTCTATCCCATTCTCAGACATCATCCACTGTTCAAATCTCTCAGTGTGCATACTGTTTTATGCTTTACTTCTACAATGATTACAGATATTTGGATTTCATTTACAACTTTTATTTCAAATTTTATAGCACAAACACTGATAGACATTTACTAAACCTAAACAAAGCAATAGTTTTACAATGAAAACTGACTTAGCATTAAAACGTCTCTACCTTTGAAACCCACATTCACTGAAACAGCATTGAAAGCCACATTCAAAGAAAATTCATCTGGCCAGTGGCGTGGTAAGTTTACCTTTGGGCTGTTTTCAAATCATAAGGTCCTTGCACACATTTTTAGACCCATGCAAAAGTTCTTTGATTCACCTTCCTGACTATTAATTATACTATATAATAATTGAAATATATCCCTTGTATAATACAGCACCACTTGTTAGAGTGTGTTTTAAATTTATAGTTCTGAACATTTTTCCTTTAAGCAATGAAACAAATCATATGAACTAATAATGACAACCTGCCCAATTCAGAACATTTCAACCATAAAGGGCCACTCAAACTTGTCATACAATCCACCAATATCAATCAAGATGGAGAATCTCTGCAAAAAGTCATCTGAATAATTCCACATTAAAGAGATCTGAAACCAATGAAGATGTTGTTGCTAGAAAACAACTTTATATTTCAGTGTTTCATTTACAAAATCAGTGCCTGTTGCCCTTGAAGAATAAATTGCCTGTGCTACATTAAAATAAATGGTAAGCAGGTAAATTGCAATAGGGAATGGGTGGCAAGATGAAAAACAGGTTCATAGTTATTAGGTGTCTCATCCAAAGGAGAACATACTAAGGACTGCACTTGTTAGAGTGCGTTTTAAAATTTATATTTTTGAACATTTTTCTAGTAAGCAGTGAAACAAAACATATGAACTAGTAATGACAAACTGCCCGGTTCAGAACATCTCAACCATAAAAGGCCGCTCAAACATCTGTCATTACAATCCACCAATATTGGTCAATATACACAATCTCTGCAGAAGTAAGTCATCTAAATAATTCAACATTAAAAATATCTCAAAGTAATGAAGAGATTGTTGCTATAAAACAACTTCTATTTCAGTATTTCATCTACAAATTCAGTGTCTGTTACCCTTGAAGAATAAATTGCCTATGTTACATTAAAATAAATGGTAACCTGGTGTATTACAATAGGGAATGGGTGACAAGCTAAAAAAGAGGTTTAAAGTTACTAGGCATCTCATCCAAAGGAGGGCATATTAAGGATTGCAGTACCTAACTCCACCCCCTAAAATACAAATTTACATGCTGTGGGAGTTGAAGCTACAGCCCTCTGTATCAAGACGCAAGTATGCAACCTGCTGTGCTACTAATACTGCTTTAAAATTCTGTACCACAATAATGATACCATTTGCTAAACAAAACAGTTGCACATTTTAAGTAGACTTAGCATGAGCAGTTGTAAACTTTTCTTCTCTTGAAGCTCACATTTCCTTGAAAATGCACTTGAAAATAAATAAATAAATTCCACCTACAGCTTGTAATTGTGCAGTTGGTGTTGATGCTGATGTACACTGTGTATATTTTCACTTTTTAGAAATCTTTCTCATGGAGCATTTCTACTAAAACTGGTCCCTTTCTTAAGGCATTTGCCTGTCTGATTTGAAAATGTATTATTCTTGTTTCTATATCCATAATTACAGGTGGTTTGCACCTTTAAAAAAAGAAACCATGTCTCAGTGGGCATGAGCATTTGCTGAATCAATAAAACAAAAATTTTAATTATGGCACAGTCAGACATTTATAAACCAAGCCCCAATGTACTAGTAGTGTCTTGTGACTCAAAATGTAGACATTGTAGTAAGTGGAGTGTGGTGTTTTTGGTTGTAACAGCCTCCACAAATCCATGCATACCATTGAGAGGACTTCTCTTAAGAAAGATTCTGGGCAGTGACCTTAATTATTTCACACAAAAAGTGAAGGCATTCTCTTAAGTGTCCATCCATATCTGAGAATGTATTATTTTGCACAAGTAAAGTTTTTAAAGGATGTGAGCCAAACAGTCTTTCTGCAACTTAAATTTATAACAGGAAAATGTAGCAGAAAATATTTGTTCCAAGTGCCATAGCATCCAGAACTGTTTCATTTTAATGAAAGCAATAAGTAAAAGCAAGTCGAACTAAAGTGAGAAAAATGTATATTTTTTACTTGTGTAGCAGCAATATACATAGTTTGTATCAATTTTAAAAGCTGAACACTCACTCCTTTTAATCGGCCATAATCTAAAGAATGTGATTCACTATAAATGTCACAAAATATATTTATGTGACTGGTCTGTAGTTATTGGCAGGCTGAATTTATAAAGGAGGTACAAAGTAATTGTCACAACCTACCATTTCACCTTGAATAAACATCATTCTACACATGGGAGGGGGGACACCTGTTTCATCAAAATTAATCAAGCGCCAACACATCGAAGAAAATGCAAACACAAAACCACAGAGCACCCAGCAAAAACCCACGTGGACATTAGTGTCGCCAACCAAAATGGAACACATACCTTTCGACTATCCCCGATTTTGGCTTTTTTTTTTTTTTTTTTCTTTCTTTAAGAAAATGAGGCATTGCACTGATTAACTTTTCCTCAGTATATTTTAAGTAAAGAGGGGAAAACATTTAATTATCTCAAATGCGCCACTTTAACTTTTTGGCGCCAAACTTGAAGCTTAGCTGACATAATTGACATTGATTCTTTGTGTATAAAAAAAATATCAGGAGGAACTTCTTTCTTGTGACAATACTTACCTTAAGTGCTGCACACATGCCAGATCCGATTCCGATAATCTTTCTGAGGCAAAAGCTCTTTCTGGTCACAAAAACACACAACTCTCGTCGTTCACTCTGCCACTGGCAATCTGGATAACTATTGGCTACGCTGCGCAACTGTCAATGGTCAGAGAGGCGGGAGATGCAGTTTGAGGAGGAATTGAGGCTTGCTTGTCATATGCATCATATGACTGCATCCTGCAATAGCATATCAGCATCTCCTCCGAATGAGGCAGGTTTAACGAGGAAAAAAAAGTAAGTTGAAATAGAAAAATGTGTGGTTTTGCCAGTACATTTTTCGATTTCAACACACATCATCAGATAAATTAAGAAAATTCAGGGGGGTGCAAGTGCACCCCCTTGCACCTGCCTGCGGGCGCCCTTGCTTTCACCCCTGAGAGAGGGGTGAGGACAACAACATATGTTGTACAGCCAATTGTAATTACCAGTTCACATGTCCAGCAGACATGTCTGCAAAATTGGCAGCTATGTATGGGGCATAATTTTTTTGCGGGAACAGAGTGCCCTTTTTTATTTTTTTTTTCAGGTGGGAGTGGAATGTGAGGTACAGGAAGTAGGTATATTTGGGGAGGTAGGTGGGGGATGTTAACAGACAAGACAAACAAAATGCATACAGGGGCGGAGTATGACACATGTGGGGGGAAACACCATTGACGGGGATGGATGTTTGGATATCGTGAGCCCATGAACCCACAGATGGCAACAGTGGAACTGAGATCCCCACCCATGGGCAGTTGCCACTGCGCCTTCACTGCCCAGAACGGGGCTGTGCTGGGGGCTGTGTAGGATGGTCAGCAGGCACACCCGTGAGTTGCGCCACCCGTGCCTCAAGCTGGCGTAGGAGTTCAAGCACAGAATGCCTGATCTCGCTACGCACCACAGACCAGACACTTTGGAGGGTGAGTGGACGGTCTCCTCCGGCTACGTTTGCAGAGGGGGGACGAGCCCCATCCCCTGCAGCGCTTCCACCCGAAGGTGGCACAGGGCCACCAGAGGAGGTTCCGGCCTGGGCACTAGTGCCAGGTGCACTCGCCAGCTGAGGTGGGAGAGTTGGGTCCGCTGGAACCCGCCTTCCCTGTTGTTCAATATGTTTAGCAATATTTTTTGACATTTTGGGTTAGTAACAAACAATACCATTCAAAATAAGTTGTAACAGCATGCATCAGTATTCCCATTAACCAAACACCCATGAATTCCAAACATTGAACAGCAAGCATAACACATGCATATTTTGAACAACAGTACACAATCCAACAGCATGCAGGGTTGATTGATGGCAACAGGCCATCAGGTTTGGATATGTGAACAGGGCACATGCATCAACGTACGTGCAAATATGTTTGAACCAACAGGACAAATGTCCATAGGAATTAATTGTGAATACACATACCCAGTTTGTTGTGGAATGGCATTATTTGTGAATATAGGGTAGGGTGAAGAAATATTTCATTAACAACTTCAACTACCTACACGTATGCTGTACATCTCTAGTAGCTGCAGATATATATACCCTACAGGTCTTAGTACAGTTTCCTATATGTAACCTTAGGAATGTTGGTGATGGGACTGTTACTGCTACATTAATTTACATAGCATTTTTATTCATACACGTTCATATCTGGCTGTGTTCAGGTACAGCATCCTGCTACATTTTATTTATATGGCTCTAGACAACTGTGGATGTTCATTATTTCATACAACCATACTATCTCCATATTGCAAGGGTACAGCAACATATCCAAATTGTGGGACAGACACATTCCAGCTTCAGTACTTTATTAAAAACATTTCACTGTTTGGTTGTGGCTGTCTCATTCATTTCATTATGTACTGACTGCAGTATAACTTTATTCAGGAGTTATGACAGCTTTCTTGGTCAATTCATACCTCTTTCTCACACTCTCACTTGTTTTATTTTTACAATTCAGGATGGCACTTAATTCTAGGCATTATTAACATGTCTTACTTGGTTACAACAATCCTTTCCAACAGACTCACTTGTTTCATATGGCAGATTTTAAAAGGGGATGTATTTGACACATGTCTATTGTCTTTAGCTTGTTTACCACTAATTTTCAGGCTGCAGCAGGTTATCTGATATTACAATACAGGTGGAAAATCTCTATTTCAGACTTGTTTCATTTTTATTTCTGGATTACAGGCTGCATCACTTATCTAATCATACAGTACTAGCAGAATCGTTCTTCTAGTGTTATTTGAACTTTATTAATATGTAACTACACTGAACTCTTTTACAAGCTGTCTCACTTTTATTGTATAACAATTACAGAACATTAATTACTAACCTGCCTGGTGGCGCAACCGCTCCAGCCTATCACCATAGCCTCGCCGATTCGCGGAACGCACACCTGTAGCTGTAATATAAATTAAGTAATATTGGAACATACATCTCCATAATATCAGCTAGGATAATTTCTTACATACGTAATTACATGGATACTTACTCAGTAGTGGGGCTTTGGGCATTTGCCGGGCCTCCTGGATCCAACGGTTCAGTTGGTCCTGCTTTCGTCTCTTCAGGTCCGCATGGTGGTGACGGACCTGTACACCAGTCCTTGGTATGCCTGTGGCACTGGTGAGATCATGTGCCAACCAGTTCCACGCCTCTGCCTTGTACGCTCCCCACAGAACCTGGCCCTGCATGAGTTGAGCCTCATGATCATGGACTAGGAGCCAAACCATATATCTGAACTCCTCAACACCCCACCTCTGTGCTCGGAAGTGACTGCCCTCTCCTACACCTGCCATCCTGACTGCAAATAGGTTCCACAATCAGTTATGCTGTGTATTCCCACCTATGGGGCTTATATATGCCATTTTTCCTGCACTTATCTGTGATTGGCCATTTTGGAATTGTATCAGCTTAAAAAAACCTGCTTTGTCATGCTTCTATTTCCATTCATTCCTATATATATGCTAATACTGCATTTTTCAGTACAGCTGTCATGGCTTAGTGGTTCAGTAGTTTGACTATGATGCACAGTATCCTGGGTTCGAGCCTGGGCATTGATTTTTTTTAATTTTACTACTGTCTAGACAGGCTAGGAGATGTGTCTGTGTAAAGGTGGCTTTGATACAGGTTGCTCAGCATTGCCTGCCAGTAAGCCGGTTGGCACGCTGCGCAGCTCCGCGCAAACGGGTTACGCTGGTTAATGCATTATTTGGCTATGAGCACGCATATTACATTATGAGAAATGTTGCTCAACTACAGGCACACAGTTTCAGCGTGTTAAAGTGCTGCTCAACTCCGGGCACTCATATTACACCTGTTAAACCACTGCTCACCTGCGGGCAATCATACTCAGCTTGTTAGAGCACTGCTCAGCTATGGGCACTTCTAAAATTTCTTTTTTTTATTGTGTCAGATTTCTTCAAAAATACATGGCCCATTTCATTACATTTTACTTAAATTATGGTTATCTATATGTACATATATGTCAGGGGATTGTTCCGTGCTTATTTCACTAAAAATAGAAAATTATGCTGTTGGGGCTTGAACCGTGACTACCTCCTCTTTGGCTGACGTCTCTACCGCTACGCTATTGCTACTTGGCTTAATTTACATATTTAGATCTTATATGCTTTTCCAATGAGTGCTAACTGTGGCTGAGCGAAGGGCACACCCGCGCAAACGAGTGCAATTACGGGCAAACATTTTTGAAATTATAAAAAAAAATTAAACTGTTGATTTTTATGTTTTACATTACAGTTGGGTTTATAGTCTGTGGGGGCATGTGTGCTGTTGTGCTTCTTGACATTTCCGCGGATTCACTTGTGGGTGTTTCCTTTCGGGACTGTGATTCTTCTGGGGGCATGTCCCTTTGCAGGACTCGCCGTGCAGACACGCCCCCTACTTTCCTACACGGACCGTGTTAGCCTAGGGTGTGATTCAGCATGCCCTCATGAATATGCATGGCATGCTGACATCACACCTTTTAACTTCAGCCTCCGTGTAAGACTTGCTAACTCTTACACGGAGGTTTCGTGAATCCTGCCCACTGTCTTTTCACTTTAGTACTTCTACAGTTCTACCTTCTCACACCTTTATCCTTTCCCTTTCCAGCTCTCCTTAATTAATATACCTCTGCTTTTCAATCTACTTCTTATAAACAACTACTGTTTAACTCAGGCTGTACCACCACTCTGCTACTTGCAGCACTGTCCATATATATTCCCAAAGCTATTTCACATTTATAGGTCCACTACAGACTCTGTTTCTCTGTGCATGTATATATATATATATATATATATATATATATATATATATATATTTATATATATATATATATATATATATATATATATATGTGTGCATTCCCTTCAGAAGCTCTAAGTTTCAAATGAGACCAGAAGATCGAAGTTTTGAAGCTTCAAATGTTTTGAATGGAGATCATCGTACAGCACGGAACTGTATATTTACCATTTTCCTCACTGTAGTGCGATCTCAGAATTGGTATAGTTATTTAGCAGGGTTTTGGGGTGCAGGGGGGGCTTGTCCCCCTGCAAAAATCTAAAAAAAAGGTTTTTTTTGTTTTCATTTTTTTTATCTAGTTTTCAAAGTTTCAAAACTTTGATCTTCTGGTCTCATGATCTTGGCCTTTTGAAGTTTAAAGTTTGAAGCTTTAGAAGTAGATCCATTTATATATATATATATATATATATATATATATATATATATATATATATATACACACACACACATATACACACACATATACACACACACACACACACACACACACACACACATATATATATATATATATATATATATATATATATATATATATATACATCTATAAATATATATTAAGGATCCAGTTTGAAAGTGGACTTTTCAGAACACTGAAAGCTGAAATGAATGAGTTTTTCTTTCTTGAATACTGATATCAGTAGTAAAGGCTAACTTTTTAAATAGGCTGCTATCCCGTTAAACATTCATACTATGTACCTAACCAAAATGGTGGATGTTACGTTCAATGTTCCAGGAATTGTAGGAACCTCATATTCAACTACATTATCTCAAAAAAGTAAGGAAGTGCTTGTAATTGAAGGCTCCATCTATCATAGAGAAAGAAGTGTGAAACTAAAGAAATCCTGGTGCTGTAAGTATAAATCCAGCGAAAATGTAAAGGAACAGCAATTACTATTATTATTGTATTTGCTGAATAGTGAAGAACTATGTAAGTAAGTTCTTCATGACCATACTGGGATTCCTTTAGAATCAGAAAGATAAGCATTACATTCTGAATTCAAAAAAAGCTCTGCTGCAGCAAGTAGGAAGAGTTCATAAAAAAACCTGCTAAAGTGGAGAGGATTCCTAGTTTTACTTTGGAAAATGCTGATTTGAGTAAATTCCTTTTAAAAAAATGGCACATTCCTTGAAAAAAGAATTACTGATGGTACATTTGATAACACAGAGTGTTTAGCACTCTAAACAATTTGTATGACTTAAGCATGGCAACATAATGGTTAATGGACAGGAAGTATCGCTAGACTACTGTAACACTTTGCATACACACTATACTATAAAAACTGTTTATTTTGTACTATAAGCACATAATTTGCACAAGTATAAAAACTTTGTTGGGTATATTGCAGTCGTGGAGGGACAAAAACTTAACATCTGCATTTTAATTTTTGATCTTATGTGATTCGATATTAAGAATTTTCAATGTTCTGAAAAGTTAACTTTCTGGTCTCAATCATATGCAATTTGGGATTATAGTAATTTGATGTTTCAAAGTAGATCCATATATTATAATATGTTATCTGTATGCACCAACTCTGTACTGAGTTTTTACACTGTTCCACTTTTATGCTACCTTTTGAATATTCCTTTATTAACTGTGGTTGAAATGTGTCCTTAACTAATCAGTCCACTACCCTGGTCAACAATCTTAAATTAAATAAATAAATATATAAATGAATAGGCTTGCACAGATACCAGAAATAATACAGCAGAAGATGTTGTCCTGAAACATGCTCTATGGGAAAGACAGAAGAAGCTGCACTGGCAGTGTGTTTGTGGGCGGGAGCTACATCTTCCACTTCAAGAGAAGTTAGTGTAAAAAGTAACTCTGAGTTAGTAGATTTACAGGTAAGCTATGTAACCTTTAAAAAAGGATGATGTGAGGATTCTACTTTAAGTAGGGCAAGAGAGGGAGAACGTAACCAATATTTTGTCGGAAATATTATGAGTTAGAAGGTGATCTCTTATATAGAGTAACTAAAGAACTGGAAGAATTTCTACATCATTTATTAGTGCTAAAACCTTACAGGACACTACTAGCTGGGAGGCCAACTGTTGATGGAAAACTAAGGCAAGAGTTGTTGTTGTATCTTTCGGCTTTTCATGGTTAGGGGTTGCCACAGTGGAACTCCAGTCCGCTAATGATTGGCAGTAGATTTTTACGTGCCAAGTTGCCAGCTCTGATGCACAACCTTCAACGAAGGTATGCCCATTCACGCATGTCTCCACACAGAAGACGCTTTAGCTGAGAATTGAACAGGACAACATCTTACTGTGAGGTGACAACTCTACCGCAGCACCACCAAAACTAAGGCAAGAGTAGTAACCAGATTTTACTAACAAGGCATAATGAAATGACAGATACATGTGTGCTACTGTCCAGTGTGCAACAAAACTGTACCTCACTTTGGCTATAAAAATTCCCTGATCCCAATGTCTTTCATAAAATATTATTTGATTATATTGTTATGGACATCATATGGCCACAAATAAAATCGACCAATGGGTATCATTACATACTAGTAATACTCATTTGCAGTACAAAATTTCCAGGAGCAGTGCCATTATATTAGGCTAATGCTAAGGCTATTGCCAGATAATTGGTGCTCTTATTTTGCAGAACAGGTATCCCTAATGACATATTTACAGGCCAAGGTAGTCTCTATGTCAAGGGTATTGTATAATTATACCAGTGCTTTAAAGTTAAAGAGCTGAAGATTTTAAGTCTATTATGCACAAACTGATGGTTTAGTAGAGAGGTTCGGTAAAACACTGAAATCCGCGATAACGTTAATGATACAAATGGGAAAAAAAGAGACCAGTTATTGCTTACTAATTAAAATCTGAGAGGTTCAAAATAGCTTCAGCTGGATTTACCTGATTTAAACTTCTAAACAGCAGGTATCCCAGAGGACTGCTTCAACCTTGGTAAGGAAATTTGGGCGGAAGACAGCACGAGTTAAACGTGTGACACAATACCATGTCAATTTGGAAGATAGGCTAAAGATGGTTATGCCTAGCATAACAGACCACAGATCACATGCAAAAAAAAACAGGAAATGCAACAGGTTCGTAATAGAAATGACTGACCTACAGAATATAACCCAGGAAGTGACAGTGCTTTCCAAGAAAAATTCCTGGCTAAGTGACAAGGACCATTCAAGGTGACTGAATAATTAAATGCAGTAAACTACGAGGTTAGACAGCCAGGAAAGAAAGAAATGGAGCAAATATATCACATTAACGTACTGTAATCGGGAAAAGAAATAGACAATTCTGCAGTGAGGTTGCAAGCTGAACTTTATAAAGAAGAGACCAAAAAAATTCGTACATGAAGTGCAGTGAGAGGAATCTTTGTCAGAACAGTCAGGTGAAATTATTTCTGTTAAGAACTAAAGGAGTGTTCTCAGCAAATATAGGAGAATTAAACTGAAGGTATTCTGTGGTGGTACAGCGGTAGTGTTGTTACCTCACAGCAAAAGGTTCTCCCGTTTGATTCTCAGCTTGGCTTGGGAGTGCCTTCTGTGTGGAGTCTGCATGTCCTCCCCGTGGTTGGGTAGCATTTGAAAGACATGCGTGTATAAATGGGCGTGTCTTCGTTGAAGATTGGGCGGCGAGCTGGCACCTCAGCGTTTTATAAAAATCTACTGCCAATCATTAGCGGACTGAAGTTCCACTGTGGTGACCCCTTACCGGGAAAAAGACAAAAGACAAACAACAACAACAACAACAAACAGTCAAGGCAACAACTGGAATGAAGGTCAGACTAAGACACTGTTGTATACCAAAGTCTCAAAAGAAGATAACATCAGAAGAAGGTTAAAAGATGCTTGAGCTAAGAACAGTAGGAGTCACAAAGTGAAAGAAGCAGCCCAGAATTGATGAATTGATAGAAAACCTAGGAAAGAATAGAAACTTTATAACACTATACATGATGAATAGATAATGGAGATACCACTTAACCCTTCCTGCCAAAGAAAAACAAAACAGCTTTTATAACCCCCTGAACATTTGGTTTGCATGGAGCTGTAGCTACCTTTCAGAGGCTAATGTATAAAATAACAAAACCTCACTCCCAATGTACTATGACATACCTGAATGACATGGTCATTTATTCAGAGGCATGCGAGTCTCACTTACCAGATTTGAAGGCTGTGTTGGACTCTATAAGCCAAGCAGGCTTGACTGCAAATGCAAAGAAAAGTAAACTGTGTATAGTGCCACCCAAGTTTGTAAGATACTTTATAGAAGGAGAGCAGGTAAGATCACAACTAGAAAAAACAGAGGTTGTAAAAAACTTACTTACACCCACATCAAAAAGACATGTGAAGGTTTTTCTTGGCTAGCTTACTGCTACTGAAAAGTTATGTCTAATTTTTTGACTATCTTGGGTCCTTTGTTCACTGTCAAAAGAGGGAAAACTCCTCTCAATGTAAAATGGTCTCTTGAGGTAGACATAACATTAAATTAACTCAAAATGATCTTATGTTCTAAAGCTTAAATTGGGGCTCCTTACATTATTAATGAATTTACTTTGTATTCCGATGTGTCAGAAGTAGGTTTTTAGGAGTAGTGCTTAGCCAGGATATCCAAGGTACAAAAAACCCTGTGTGATTTACCAGCAGGAAGGTAAGCAATTCAGAAAGGAAATAGCCATTAAAAGAGGGTGTCTAGCTATAAATTGGTCTTTCTATGCCTTAAAATACTTTAATTTGGTTAGTGAGCATACCCATCTGCAATGCCTGAAAGGGTAGACTGCAATAAATTACTTTTTCAATATACAGAAGCCCATAGGCCTGGCCTAACTAACAGAGGTGATAATGGGTTATTGAGGCCCTACAATCCCTCATTATATGTCCAAACCCCTTGATCTTGTGTTGAAAGGGTGGCTGAGTAGAGAGAGCGACTAACCAACCTTTTAATGTGCAATGGCACGTGGGAAAATTCTCACTAAGTTAGCCAAGAATATAGCCAGAAAATGATTTGTATTAGGGAGTAATAGGCTCTTTTTTGCCAATTACCATGAAATCAAAGTAGGTTTCCAGTGTCAGAGTCTTCAGAAAATTAGTTCCTCTTCTGGAAAATCATCTAGAAGGAAGAACCTATATGGAGTATGTTGACCCAGTCAGGGTTAAGTCATAGGTTCATAGGTTCATAGGAGGTTACTAGGCTAATGGCCCTAGGGCTTTTACAAGCCTAACCATGTAAAAACCCATGTACCCTAAATGGCCATAGTTAGTCATTGTTAGCAGAGCAATTCTATGATCAGCATGGACTACCCCTGTCTATAAGGGACATAGTTGCTGCCCCCAGCATGCATTTATGGTCATCCATCCAATTGTCAAGTTTGTGCTTAAATAGGGTCATTGAGGAGCTCTGCTTCACATGAAGTGGAAGCTTATTCCAGAAGAGTGGTAATCTCTGGTAAACATATCTGTCTCTCCAACATGTTTTGTTAATATCACAAGCTAGGTTGAGATCCCTGGAGTGACTGACTCTTGTCCCATTCGATGTGCAATGTTTCCACTAGGGCAGAGTCAGAAGCTGCTCTGTAGGCTAGGCATAGGCCACCTCTCAGGAGCCTGTATGACAGAGAGTACAGGGACAGGGATTTCAGTCTTTTTATGTAAGTCACATTTTGGAGGCCCTGGATTCTCTTGGTTAGAAACCTCAATGGTCTCTCAAGTTGCTGCAGGTGTCTGGTGAGATGCGTATAGAAGGTTGCATCATACTCAATTATTGGTCTGATAAAGGTCGAGTACAGTGGAGTTATAACCTCCTTAGTCTTGGATGTGATGCCGTTATTTATGAGATGAGCAATGTAAAAGGCTTCTTTTGCCACTATGGGCACATAGTGGTTGAAGTTTAGATTGCTATTAGTCTGTGTTCCCAAGTCTTGCACCACTGGGTTTGAGCTTAGAGAGGTGCTATCTATATGCTAATTATCAGGAGCTAGTTCTTTGCCAAAAGCAATAATGAGGTTTTTTTTTTGTTTTTTTTTGCATTTAGTTTTTGTCAGAAAAATATGTATGAATGTGCGTGCTTAATGCTAATTAGAAACTAAATGAGTTAACACGTTTTTCATTCTATTTTATATGCACTATTTTATATACAGCTTAGTTTTATATGAGACTAAAAGGTGCTTTTGAAACTGCAGTGTGCTTTCTGAAACTTGCAAGATGCCCTCTGACCTAGTAACTGCTCGCACAGCAAAATTCATGTTTATGCCTTTTGGAAATATACTTGAGAAGCAAGTGATTATCTGCTAGGTCAGGAAGCAATGAATGAATAATGCCATATTCTATAATGTAATGATTTTGAACAATTAGCTCTGTTCGAAATATGCGAACATGCACAGCTGCAGACGGAAGAGATAAAACAGGCAAAGGACTGTTTGAGAAATGAACTGCAATCTATACTTGCTTTGTGCTCAAATTAGCCATAGTACCTTGAATGGTAACATTGCATATATCTAACCGGTGGTAGCCAAGGCCACGCTGTTTTTCTTAGGAAGTTTCTCACAAAAATTGATAGTACAAGCAGAATTTTACAAAAACAATCACTACGAAATGATGATGTTAAAACTTGTGATTTACTACGTCAGCTTGCTAGGCAATGTCTTATTAGAAAATGTATAAAAATGCTTGCATTTCCTGATTCTAGTCAGACAAACTGTGTATTAGCACGTTTTTGTCTCCTTGCTGCAAGATTAAAGTGCCTTAACCTGAACCTACCGTGTATTGATCATTTTTAAAGTATATTTTTTCTCTGACAGATTGGTCCTTCGGACCGGAAATTATATCTCTCAGTTTAGCTCAGGTCAGAATGGGCCCGGTGGCATGAAGCCGTACGGGGAAGAAGCCACATCGGTTCTTCTGCTTTGAAAGACCTCCGACTGAACTGTCGTTCAAAAGAGGCCAGCCACTGTTTCTGATCTGTGATTGGAGGACGAGTCAACGTTCCGGTGGGATCAAGACACGGAGGCTCAGGTAAGGAGGAATTTACCTTTTTCTGTTTTAGATCAGGGACTTGTTACAGTATTTTTGTTTTTGTCAGGGAGATTTGCATGTGCAGATCAGGGACAAAAAAGATTGCTGTCTTGTCATAGATCAGGGAAACAGAATAGGTAGGCAGTTATTCTAGATAAACTGTGGAAAAGTGTAAGTCGTGGTACCATGTGATAAAAAGGGTTACGTAACAATTTCTAACTTAGCTAAGGCAACATGGGAAATCAGTGCATAAAAAGTTCCCGAGACCCGCCCTTAACCGAAGACACGAAATATATGCAATTACAGCGTGCCGATAATGTTAGGTATTATACAAAATGGGTTAATAAATACAAATTTGATTGTAATTTAGATAAACCTTCACTCATTAAACTTGTTAGACAACTTAAAACAGACGCGAAAGGTCAGCTAAAAAAGCAATGACAATTAGGAGTCCCTCAGGCACACAGGTGGCTTGAGGAAGCAAATCGCAGGGAACAAAAGATTAAAAATTCAAAAGCAATGTTTTTAGATAAGGAAGACAATAACTTGGTAATAGCAACAGCCCCTCCGCCCCCTCTGCTTCCCTTACCAGAATATGAAGTGAGAGGACAAGCTGATCCACCTCTGCTATACCCAGCTGTTCCTGCAAAACCAAAGCCGTTTGTCAGAGATCCTATCGAGACCAGGTCTCGAGCACGCAACTTAAGAGGGGATATTGAATTGTATGAAATAAATAAAAATTCACAAGCTATGAGTGAAGAAGAGATATGTCCACTCATAGAAATATCAAATCCACAGGCAGGACAGGCAGGACAGGACCCAACTCTTCTAGTATATAGACCGTGGACACCGGAAAACATCCGGAAAGCCACAGAGGGAATTCCCCATCCAAAAGTTAATTTTAGAAAATTCTTAGAAGACTTACAGGGCATGAGGTTAAGTTACCATTTGAATGGAAAGGAAGTAGAGAAAGTAGTCAGACAAATCATAGGTCCAGATTGGCACATGATCAGTGGCAACTGGAATCCCCGTGACGCAGAGCTTAGACCACTCCCAAATAGTAACGCAGAGCTGGACAACAGAGTGAAAGGTCTGACAGACCGAATCTCTGAGAAATGGAAGCCTAGGGCTGATTGGGCTTGCATTAATCAATGCATACAACAAGAAGGTGAAACTGTTGATAGATATTATGCCAGATTATTAGAATGTTTTAATAACCATTGTGGAATGCAGGTACCTGAATACCAAACACATGATTTCCCATATGGGCAGCAGCTAAAGAATGCATTTTTGAAAGGTAGTATTGCACCCATTAGCAACTTTATTACAAAGCACATGGTAGATCATCGTACAAGTAGATTACAGTCATTACTTGAATATGCAAGACATGCCGAAAAGGCATTTTAATAGTAAAAAGAAAAAGAAAACTCAAGTATTTGCAGTAGAAGACGGATCAGAAGTCTTTGTAGTAAAAACTGGGAAGAAGTGTAAGAAAAATGCCCAGGGTAACAAACAATCTGATAAACGATCCGAGGACTTTGAAGAAATAAAGAAAATGGGTGAATGTTTTAAATGTGGGGAAAAAGGGACATTTAGCAAGGGATTGCAGGCAAAATAAAAAAGGTAACCACAGAATACAAGGAGGGTGAGGACTGACTATATGGTAGTCAAGAATCACTGGAAAGGAATAAACAAGAAAATACAAGTGCAAATGTGATAGAAGGGGTAGAGGACGTGTTAGAAGAGGTAGAGGATGTGCATGAAATCACAGATAATGAAGAAAATGAAATTTTGGACTTAGCATTATTGAGCCTAGAGCTCTACTTAGCAGACACAAAACCGGAAGTTACACTTCTGGTAGAGGGGAGGGAAGTTAAATTCCTGTGTGACTCAGGGGCTTCACGGACCCTGATACATCCTTCCAAACTACCAGAAAATTCAGAATCACTTGAATACATATTAGTGAAAGCAGCTAATGGACAGCTGTATCGGGAGCCACTCTCCCACAACATAGCGATAACTGACCCAGTTTCAGGGATGACCCAGAAAAGCAAAATTGTTGTTTCTGCAAAATGCCCAGTGAATCTCTTGGGCAGAGACCTAATGCAGATATTTGGCATAGCCGTAGTTCCAACTATGCAGGGTATGGAAGCACAGCGACAGATGGATACTTTTGTAGTGTGACCGGAGGGAGAAACATTTTATTGGTACAGCCAGGACTTAGTTATGACTGGTCCAGGGGCAGTAACTGAAGAACTGATGAATGTAGCCATCAGTAAAGCCCCCTCACTTGACACTGATAAACAGCATTTGTTGCATTGCACTCTATATTACTGTAGCAAACCAGGACCTGATAAAGAATATGAGCAAATACTGTTTAGAAACCATGCTAACAGATTAGTATTACGAAATTTGTACTGGGACACAGAAGGAAACAGTGTAGTGAGCTGTTCATTGCCCCAGGAATTCTTAGCACTTTACAAATCTAATCGATTACCACATGTGAGTTTGACTAAAGATAAAAATGTGAAGTGGGCAGACCTAGGAGAAAAAGTCACAAAGTGGGATAAGCAGACAGAGTTAGGACTTTCCGAACAGGGAGTACAAAAGCAGAAAATAAATTGGACAATGCAGACACACCCAGCTGTACACTCACAGGCAAGTGAGGACAGCTGAGTAGCACTCTTACTAGAGGAAGAGGAAAAAGCCTTACGAGACATACCAGAGACTCTCTGGTCAACAGGGAAATCAGATGTAGGACTTATTCGTACAGCAGGACCAGTTACTATCACACCAAAATCAGCATTTAGACCTCAAAAAAGACAGTATCCCTTGAGAAAGGATGCAGAAATAGGAATCAAACCTATAATAGCAGCCTTACTTAAGTAAGGAGTCTTGATAGAATCTCCCGATTCACCATGTAATACACCCTTATTTCCTGTTAGGAAAGCAAACGGAGAATGGCGTATGGTCTAAGATTTACAAGCTGTAAATGACGCAGTTATACCCAGGGCACCTACAGTGCCAGATCCACACACTTTATTAAATGATATGAAACCTCAACAAAAGTATTTTTCTGTGGTAGATATTAGCAATGCATTTTTCTCAATACCGATACACCCTGACAGCCAACATTGGTTTGCATTTACATTTCAGGGGAAAAGGTATACATATATGCGACTACCACAGGGATATTGTGAAAGTCCAACAATATTCGCACAGGAAATTACAAGTAACCTGGCGGGATTTATCCCACCGAAAGGCAGTCAGATTTTACTTTATGTAGATGACATTCTGCTGGCAGCCCCCACCCAGCAAGAATGCAGAGAGGATAACATAGCATTACTACAATTTTTAGATACTCAGGGACACAAGGTAAACAAGAACAAACTGCAACATTGGAGAAAACTGGTTAAATACCTGGGATATGTAATATCCAAAGAGGGCAGAATATTAGATGAAGACAGAAAAATAGCAATATTACAAACACCTAAACCAACTACCAAGAAGGAAATTATGTCCTTCCTAGGTACTACTAACTTTTGTCGGAGTTGGATTCCAAACTATGCCTTGGAATCTGCTCCACTGACCAACTTGATATTCAAAAAGCCTATGGCAGCACAAGATTTATTACAGTGGACACCAGAAGCAGAATCAGCTTTCTGCAAATTGAAACAACTGATAGCTTCTTCATTAGTTTTAGGATTACCAAACTATCATAAACGATTTTTCCAAACTGTAGAGTGTAAGCAAGGTTATATGACATCAGTGTTAACACAACAGCATGGGGACAAACAATGCCCCATAGCTTACTATTCATCACAGCTAGACCCAGTGGCGCGATCCCTGCCCCACTGTGTACAAGCAGTAGTCGCAGCTGCAATGGCAGTGCAGGCTTCAGCCTCAGTATTATTGTTCCACCCTCTCACATTGAGAGTGCCTCATGCAGTCACGATTATTTTACTGCAAGAAAAAGTAGCATATCTTTCTCCTGCTAGACATCTTTCCTGTATGACTATACTGTTGAGCCAACCTCATATGACAATCGAATGATGCACAACTTTGAATCCGTCAACCTTGCTCCCAACCCCTGCAGATGGCAAACCACACTGCTGTCTGCAAGAGATTGAGCAAAAGACACTACCTTTACAGATGTTCCCTTGGATGATGCCGAGGTGACATACTATGTGGACGGCTCATGCAAGAGGGGTCCTACAGGACAGAATCTAGTGGGGTATGCAGTAGTTTCTGATACTGAGATTTTAGAAGCAAAGTCTTTACCACACAACTTATCTGCACAAGCAGCAGAATTGATTGCTTTAACAAGGGCATGCACCTTGGCAAAAGTAAACGAGTGAATATTTTTACTGATAGCCAGTATGCTTTTTCTACTGTACATGTCTTTGTACAGCAGTAGAAAAATAGAGGAATGATAACATCTACTGGTAAACCAATTAACCATGTGCAATTTATTTTAGATTTGTTAGACTCTATTCAGTTACCTCAGAAAGTAGCTATTTGCAAATGCGTAGCTTATACCAAGCAACAGGATAGAATTTCAAAAGGTAATGCGAGGGCTGATACAGCTGCAAAAAAAAGCAGCTTCAGCTTCAGAAGTATTTCTTTTGAGTGAGGAATTACAACCATCTGAGATTTTAGACTTAGAAATGATAAAAACAATGCAGACACTTACTACAAATGTAGAAAAACAAAAGTGGATAAAACGAGGAGCAATCCTTGAGAAGAGACTGTACATCTCCAAAGAGAGGAAACCAATTTTGCCATCTAACTTGTTTAGATATGCAGCTTTGTTGAGCCATGGGCAGTGCCATGTCTCAACAGGGGGGATGGTACAGTTAGAGAATCGAGTGTTTACGACGTATGGAATTTACAAATTACACAAAAGATTTTTGTGCAGCATGCCATGTTTGTAACAAGCATCATGCACAAGGGGCATTATAACCTAAGCAAGTGAGTTTCCCTACACCACTGTATCCATTCCATACTATCTGTATGGACTTTATAGAGCTAAACAAATGCGAAAATAAGAAGTACTGCCTTGTCATTATAGATATGTTTTCCAAATGGGTGGAAGCTTTTCCAACTAAAAATCCAGATGCAGCTACTGTTGCAAAAGTCCTCGTTAAAGAAATTATTCCTAGATTTGGCATACCGGAAAAGATTTATAGTGACAATGGCACACACTTTGTAAATCAAACTATACAACAACTAAGCCGTTATTTCAGGATTTCTCTGAAAAATCATTGCGCATACCACCCCCAATCTGCAGGATTAGTAGAGAGGCACAATAGGGTTTTGAAAAACAAGCTCAGGAAATTGATTAGTGAGACACAAAAGAACTGAATGCACTGTCTACCTCTGGCACTGTTGAGCATGAGAACTGTTCCAAATGTAAAAGGGTTAACTCCTTTTGAAATTCTGTTTGGGAGGGCATATTATACACCTCAATGGAAACCTCTCATGCCTGCAGAGCAGGAGGCTGACAGCTCACTTGCAGCGTATATGAGGCGATTTTTGAATAACAAACTTTTGCAGTTAAATTCTGTTTCAGATAAAGAACAAACCAGACCATCGGAAGCAGCAATAGCCCCAGGCACGTGGGTCTGGGTGAAGGTTGTGAAGAAAAATAACTGGAGTTCTCCAAAGTGGAAAGGACCATACCAGTTACTACTGTCAACATCCACTGCAGTCAAGATCGCAGAACGAGCATCCTGGATTCATCTGATGCACTGTAAACTGGTTAAGAACTTTGAACTGGATAAAAACCTTGTTACTGTTGTACAACGAGAACAAAATGACCAGGTATAGAGTAAATAGAGATGCAGAACAACCTCAGAAAATTTGCATGATTATTCTGATAGCTATACTGATAACATTGATCTTTTTGCTGTGGCCTTTCCTTTTCCCAGCCACAAGAGTTGAACTGAACAAACGTGATGCATTACTCATAGACTGGCATCCAAACTTTAATACTTACCAAGCAATTAAATATGTGTATGCTGAGACTTTTAATGTTTCGAACTGCTGGATTTGCACAGCTATACCAGCAGCATACGGGGGATTATTAATGACTGCTGTCCCCCTAGGGGTCAATGAGACCTGGGAAAACTTGATTTTTGATACTACACCTGTGAAATCACAAGACAAAATAGCATTGTACCTACCTGTTACACAAAAAGGGATTGTATGTTTTTACAAAAATGACACTATTCAGGTGGGTTGGAGCAATTGCAATGTGACTGTTTCTTATAAATGTTATATTAAAGCCAGTAAGACTAAAACTATTTGTGATACAAGCTATGATGCATATTTTGCGAAGATGCATAGAAATGTTGACGAGATACAACATAATCCTGTTCTTTTAAAGCAGCTTTCTATTATTGATATGAAAATGTTTCATGCAGGGCAAGCTTATATCAATACTAAAGTAGAGAATTGTTATTTTGTTTGTGGGAAAAAAGCATACAAATGGCTACCTGAGAATTGGTCCGGCAGTTGTTTTTTGGGTTACCTGGTTCCGCCATATGACACACTGCAGCTTTGCCTCAGGGAAAAATTTGAAATGTCAGAGAGGTCAGCAGTAAACCTAGAAGTCCAATTAAGAGACTCAAGAATCCAGTGGGATGAATCGAAGCAGGGTGGAGAAACCATAACTCCGTAAAGAACAAAGATAAACTGACACACATGGACTTGTGTGACACCATTATATCATGGGCAGGCATAGCCCCTGCATATGGCACAGTGAAATCGATTTGGGAGCTGAGAAAACTGTCTAAACTTCTCGAACTTATGAGCAATGCAACTTTTTCTGCTCTCGAATTAGTGACTGATGAACTGAATGCTATGAGAACTGTGGTGCTTCAGAACCGCATGGCTCTCGACTTCACCCTAGTGGCGAGAGGTGGTACGTGTGCTTTAATCAAAGAAGAATGTTGTTCGTATATTCCTGACAACCAGCATGAAATAAACAACCATCTTGAGGTGATCCAGCAAGTGTCGACCATGACCAAACCAGGCCCAAACCCTCTGACGGACTTTTTCCAGAATCTGCTTGGTGGGTGGGGGTTCCATCCTAATGAACATCCTGATTGCCATTTGTGTAGGAGTACTCCTATTAGGATCATGCATTTGTTGTGGTATTCCCTGCATGAAAAAGTTAATCAAAGATTTTATTGACATGTCAGTTTCTGAGACTTTGTATCAAAGTACTGAAATTGAAGAGTTGTTGAAAAGTGAAACACTTTCATAAGTTTAAACTGAATGACTCTCTTAACTGCAAATCCTGAATGGAAGAGGTTAGGTGAAGAAGCAAACTGTTTATTCTTTTGAAAATAGAATTAAAAAGTATTAACAGGGGGGAAATGTCAGAAAAATATGTATTAATGTGTGTGCTTAATGCTAATTAGAAATTTTGAAACTGCAGTGTGCTTTCTGAAACTTGCAAGATGCCCTCTGACCTAGTAACTGCTAGCACAGCAAAATTCATGTTTATGCCTTTTGGAAATGTACTTGAGAAGCAGGTGATTATCTGCTAGGTCAGGAAGCAATGAATGAACAATGCCATATTCTATAATGTAATGATTTTGAACAATTAGCTCTGTTCGAAGTATGAGAACACGCACAGCTGCAGACGGAAGAGATAAAACAGACAAAGGACTGTTGGAGAAATGAACTGCAATCTATACTTGTTTTGTGCTCAAATTAGCCATAGTACCTTGAATGGTAACATTGCACATATCTAACCGGTGGTAGCCAAGGCCACGCTGTTTTTCTTAGGAAGTTTCTCACAAAAATTGATAGTACAAGCAGAATTTTACAAAAACAATCACTACAAAATGATGATGTTAAAACTTGTGATTTACTACGTCAGCTTGGTAGGCAATGTCTTATTAGAAAATGTATAAAAATGCTTGCATTTCCTGATTCTAGTCAGACAAACTGTGTATTAGCACGTTCTTGTCTCCTTGCTGCAAGATTAAAGTGCCTTAACCTGAACCTACCGTGCATTGATCATTTTTAAAGTATATTTTTCCTTTGAAAGTTTTATTCTGTGACTTTGGCACCAATCATTTGTCTGCGTCAGATAGTTCTGTAATATGTTTACATCAATGGAGGACTCAATGACTGTGCTCAGTTTGCAGTCATCTGTAAACTTGGTAAGCCACAGGCCATCTACTTTTGCCTGAACCTCAGAGAAATAGATTCCAAATAGTAGAGGGCCCAGCACAGATCCTTGTGCTACCCCACTGGTAACTGGTCAGGTCTATATTACAACATTGAACTCACAGGAGTCCGAACGCTGTAATATCGAACCCATATGTTCAAAATACGGAAATAGCGAAGCCGCGGAACACCAATTTTTTTTCCCAGGGAAAAAAAAAAATTGGTGGGCCATTTTCACGGCTTTGCTATTTCCTCCACTGTGATGTGATCTCGGAGTTGGTATATTTAAGTAGGGATATGTGTGGGGGGGCATAGCCCCACACATTAGTTTAAGTTTAAAGTGTACGTTTTTTTTTTTTTTTTTGTACCAGAACAGCAATTTTTTTCCCTGGGAAAAAATCACTGATCTGTGTGTTTGTACTTTTTGGGTTTCGAACTTAATGGTTTAATATTACATTGTTCAAACTCCTGTGAGTTTGACAATGTGATATAGACCCAACTGATCTACTGGTGGAGGGGGACTCCCCAACTTTGACAGTGTGTGCTCTGTCTCTGAGCCTTTTGGCTACCCATCTAGTGATGTGTGGGTTAATCCCCAGCTAGGAGAGTTTCTCAATGATCCCTGAGTGGGGAATTGTGTCAAAAGCCTTGGCTAAATCAAGATAGGCTGTATAGACTGCTTTGCCCTCATCCAGGCCTTTGGTGATATTCTCATAGATGTCCAACACATTTAATAAGCAAGATCTCCCTTGATGAAACCAAACTGGGTTAGGTTAAGAGTCTGAAGCTCACCTGTGTTCTTGTTTATAAAGTCCATGATGATTCTTTCCATGGAACAAAGCCAGTGCTTAGCTTTGGTTAAAGACAGTGCCAAGTGGTTCTGCTAGGTCTTGTTTTATTGTTTTTATTGTTTTTTTAATCAACCTGGGATGTTATTTGGTCCCATAGAAGTTGCATTTTTGCCCTTGGAGAGCACTTATATAACCTGTCATTCAGAGATACTCAGTAGGAGACTGGTGTCAGGAATACTTTGGGATATGGCTTGTGGGGACAGGAGGGTGACGTTATTGCCAAATCTGTTAGCTAGGAGGTTAGCAATTTCCTCAGGTTTGTTGTGAGTGGTACTTGTTCAGTATAAGCTGGGCGCACAGTTGGGCATTCCCTTTTAGGTTTCGTATGCAGCTAAAGAATGCCTTATGGCTGTTTTTAGCTAAGGATGTTATGTAGATTTGTAACTAGCCTTAAAGGGCTTTACAACATATCCGATTTGCTTGTTCAAGCTGTGGAGGATATTCTTCCTCTGTTGGGTAAGTTCCCTCTTGTTCTTAGGTATCACTTTCTTCCTTTTGTTATATAATTTATTTATATTTACAGTCCACCAGGGTGACTTGTTTTGTCAGGAGGACCTAGTTTTAATCCTGTCAAGTACAGCTGAGTCACTACATGTGTTTAAGTGGCTGTATAGGGCATTTGTGTTCTCTTCTGAATAGGAGTCATTGTTGGCTGTGTTAGCAGGGGCTTTGAAACTTTTTATATCATCATTTACTAGGCTATAGTTTGCTTTGGTGACATTTTTCAGTTTCTCTGCTCTTGAGGAAGGTGTCAGGTCTGATCTTTATTTCAAAAGAGACTAATTTATGGTCAGACTTAACAGGGAGGGCAACATACGGGGGTAGTGCAGCGACCCCCCCCCCGTGTTGGTGAGCACTAGGTCTAGAACATTTGAGCCCTGTGTGGGGTGCAGACCAACTGTTCCAGGGCATTTCAATTAACAAAATCCAGAAACCTCAGAGAGATTGTGTTTGTGCTCATGTAAGTCACCTAATCAATGGAGGGATAGCTAAAATCTCCCATGTCCAAGGTGTTTGGCTGTATACTGAGTGACTCTAGCAAGTCCATGTAGATGGTGTGCTTTTTCTGGTTCATGGTGGGTGACTTGTAGCTAGCGATGATGTGGTAGGGTATTTTGCCTATAGTTATTTGGACCTAGAGTAGCTCAAAAAATCGTACTGGTATTATCAGTATTTTAATTTAATGAAGATGTATACACCTCTACCTTTGGTTCTTTCACACTCATTTTGAGGTCTGAACATGTGAAAAGCATTGTAGCCTTGTACGGCTGGAGTGCTCTCTGTGGCCTTGAACCAAGTCTCAGTGACTGCACAGATGATAGCATCTTCCAAGGTGAGGAGTGCTTCCAGGGAGTGCAGTTTACTGTTTAGGCTCTTAGCATTAAGCAGCATGACCTTGAGATTGTCTCTAGTGGATTTCTTTACATCAGAAGTTTTGTTGTTTGACACAATCATCTTTACCAGTATCTGAAAGCCTTGAGGAGACAGGTGAAGGCCATCTCTGGAAAAGCAGCATGGTCTGCCGACCATGTCTCCCCAGGCTGTCAGATACTGGATCCCCCTGGAGTAATACCAGAAGCTAAGTCAATTATTGAAATCAATAATTTTTTGTCTGTATTGTGGCATCATCAAGGTGAAGGTAGAATTTTTTTCTTAGGGCTAGGAACATATTTGCCTGGGACACATAATCTGAGAGTTTAGTCATGTCTCTCTTCACATAGTCCAGAGAGGTATGTCTCAAGTCATTCACTCCAACATGTACTATGGCAAAGTGATAATGGTAATTTTTGCTGAGTGACTTGAGAGTGTGCATGATTTGACGGATCCTGGCACCTGACAGGCAGCTGACAGTGACCTTCTGCTTGTCAAGCTTGGTACTGAGTCACTTATAAGTAAGACATTAGGTTTTGAGGTTTTTTTCCCTTACAGACGTAATTATTGAGACACTGATATGTGTGTTATGTGTATTGTTGGATTCTGTTTGTGTACCAGTATGTGTAGGTTGTTTGCGCTTGGGAGGTCTCTGGTCTTTTGGCAGCCTCTTAGTCAGTACCTCCTTGTATGTGGGTTTATGTGTCTTGATCTTGTGTGAATGGAGTGGTATGTATGCTGACAACCTGTTTGATGTCTTGTTTATTGTTATGTGAGAGGACTGATTGTAGTTTCATGGTATAATGGTATAGTTACATCTCTCATATACTGCATTTTTTTGCTTTAGGAGCAAGTGGTTGCCAGTATACATGAGGTAATTGCTACATTGCCTCAGGATGCTCATGTCAATCAAGTTGGCTGGAGAAGTGTTGAGAAACTGATTGTCCATAGTAACAGGTAATTCATAAGTACTAATTTGTGAGAGGGCTAATTTGATCAGCTATTGCTCTGGGATTAACAAGGAGTCTTATTCTATAGAAGATCAGGGATGAAAAGTGGGGTGACACTGCTCAGTGCTCAGCTGAGTTGCCTGTAGTGCAGAAACTGCAGTTCCCACAGAGCAGCAGTGAACCTGGGAGAGTTGCACTGACTGGTGTCTATGGAAAAAAATAGTTTCTATTTATTTGTGTCTATACGAGGCATAGCTAACCCCATTGCATGGTGCTCAGCTACAAGCAAAAGTGAGGCTTATATACAGGTGAAATTAAACAGTTTTAAACTAGTCTGCCAATAGGAAATCACACAATGATCCTTCCTCCAGCAATCTGCAGCTCAGACAAGGGTATATCCACAGTCTTCTGCCACAAGGGTGCAGGGGAGCCCTTCTTAATGTAAGATGGCTGGATTTGAGTTTAAGTATATGAAAAACAGATTAGATTCAGCAAGTCTGGATCTAGTCTATGCTAACTAAGCAATATTTCAGTGCAAAACAAGTGCAGGTAATAAGCAGGCACAAACAGTAAAAACAGCCAAAATGGCAAAAAACATACCTGTTAACCTCTCAGTGCAAGACATCTGAATAAAGCCAGAGAGACTTGGGGGACAGAGGTTCAAAAATAGGGACAGAATTTAAATATTGTTCCTACAAACCTAGAAAGTTGCTAGAATAACATATTTTGCATTATTATGTATTTTCTGAAGGATATAAAGTCTGAAACTCAAAAGTCTGTCATTATTTAGTATTATTTAGTGACTTCAATCTTCAATGATTTGCCAGAAAACCACAACTTTTATGAGGATAGACCAAAAATATGAGGCAAAAATCTGGACATTCTGTGAAAATTTGTAGAGGTGAGAGGTGTGGCACAAATTAGTGCAGTAAAACAGTAAAAGACAGATGAAAAACTGCATATCAAACTCAAAATAAACTTAATTTCTTATCCTTAGCATTGGATGGTTTGGATTCAAGCAGAAACACTCTGGACCTCTGGCAAAGGATGCCAAATGGAATGCCAGTTAATTTAGCTAAAAACTGCACAAACAAGGGACGTATATACAGGCGAAATTAAACAGTTTTAAACTGGTCTGCCAATAGGAAATCACACAATTATCCTTCCTCCAGTAATCCTCAGCTCAGACAATGTTATATCCACACTCTTCTGCTACAAGGGTGCAGCAGAGCCCTTCCTAATGTAAGACGGCTGGATTTGAATTCAAGTGTATGAAAAATAGCCTCGATTCAGCAAGTCTGCAGCTTGTCTATGCTAACCAAGCAACATTTCAGTGCAAAACTAGTGCAGGAAATAAACAGGCACAAACAGTTAAAACAGTCAAAACGACACACATTAATGTAGTAAAACAGTAAAATACAGATGAAAAAGTGCATATCAAATTCAAAATAAGCTTAATGTCTTGTTTTTAGCTCTTGATGGCTTGGATTCAAGCAGAAACACTCTGGACTTCTGGCAAAGGATGGCAAACACAGAGCAGCTCCAGTTAATTGAGCTTAAACCAGAACAGAGACACTTAGAATAACAGCCACAATAAGCCTTCAACCAGCAATTCCCAGCTCTGAAGAGTGGAGACTACCCTCTCCCACAAGAGTGTAGACCACAAACCTTCCTAATGTAAAATAACTGGCCTGAAGCCCAAGTGCTTAAACCAGTACTAAGACACTTAGAATAACAGACACCCAACTTAGAAGGATGTAAGCTACCTCTCCTCCCACAAGAGTGTAGACTACAACCATTCTTAATGTAAAACAACTGGCCTGAAGCCTGAGTGCTTAAACCCAAACTAAGAGGCTTAAATAACAGTTACAATTTAATCAGCCTACTAACAAGTAGCAAAAACTGCAGCACAATAGATGCCACTGAACACTTTTAAGAACAAGCAAGTAAAATAAAGTAATACATTAGGAAGAAGAACAGCTAAAGTATAAGCAGATGAATTAAGTGGAACTGGTTTAAGTAAGTGGGAAGGGAGGAAACAGAAGATAATTCAAGTTTAAAAGAGTAAAGGGGTAGGCCTTCCCAAATGATCTCTCCATACTCAGTAGAATGAGCTGATGAGTTAGGACTGGGAAGAGTGACCAAAATCAGATTAATATTACAGGAGGGCAACTCAAAAGCCACCAAGCTTAGCAGTATGACAACAGTTGAGCGGGTGGGTAGGAAAAATCAAATCCAGAGAGAGATCCACAATAGTCAGGCAGAGAACTGCAAGCAAGTCAAATAAGCACTCCAGCTAAATAAAGATGCCTCCAAAAATTTCTAGTTATATTTCTCAGCTCTTCCCACTAATTAGCTGGCTGTTATTCACTGTCTGCAAAGGAATTCTTTTCTAACTTTTCTAACTGACCAAGACCTCCTAAAACTCCAGCAGAACAAAAAACTTGAATGCAATATAAGAAAAAGAAAAAAAAATAGAAGTAACCAAACCTTAAATGAAAACTTCAATTCAAAATCAAATGCAGAGATCAACAATAGTCAGGCAGAGAATAACAAGCAAGTCAGATAAGCACTCCAGCTAAATAAAGATGCCTCCAAAAATTTCTAGTTAAAGAGGAATGCTGTTTCTCAGCTCCTCCCATGAATTAGCTGGCTGCTATTCACTGTCTGCAAAGGAATTATTTTCTAACTTTTCTAATGACCCTAGCCAAAACCACTTAAAACTCAAAAAGAACAAAAAAAAAATTAAAACAAAACAAATGCAACATAAGAAAAAGATTAAAAAATAGACGTAACCAAACTTTAAATGAAAAAAGGCAATTCAAAAATCAAATGCAGAGATCATCAATAGTCAGGTAAACAACATCAAGCAAGTCAAATAAGCACTCAAGCTAAATTGTAAGTACACCAAGAGGAGAACCCAGCAGCGGTGGTGGTGCTGCGGTAGCGTTGTCACCTCATAGCAAGATGTCCCATTCAATTCTCAGCTAGAGCTTCTTCTGTGTGGAGGCATACATGAAAGGGGCATGCCTTCATTGAAGGTTGTGCATCAGGGCTGGTAACCCAGTATGTAAAAATCCACTACCAATCATTAGCAGACAGGAGTTCCGCTGTGGTGACCCCTAACCGGGAAAAGCTGAAAGACACAAACAAACAAACAAATCAAGAGGATAACCCATGAAAAGAGCTAGCCTCAAAGCCTGAGTGAGTCTTACAACTTCAAATTCCATGACAGCCTATTTCGTGAAGGGGCTGTGTAGACTGTATAAAGATGCTAGAACTGTTATTCTTTGGGAACTGCAAGCCAAAGGACTGTGTCTGTCATATTTAATTTTGGAACTGGTAAACCAAGACATGCTGCTCTGCTCATTTTATTTTTAACTGGAAAGAAGCAAAGAAATGCTGTTATTTTATAATATGTATATATATATATATATATATATATATATATATATATATATATATTTATGCATTTCTGTCTCCCTGGAAGAACCTCTGCAAAGGTTCTGTGTTTATTGCCACAGTGAAGGACACAAACAAAAAAATAAGTTAAAAGTAATCCATTAGATAACAGATCAAGAACTATCAATCAATGCTTTATAAAGGTCTCCATTAACCATAACTAATATGGTTTGGATGACAAAGCCAGTTTTTCAGAACTGAATGATGTGTTGTTTACCTGAAGTTTTAATATCCTTTAATAAAGCCTTAGCACATTTTTAGGAAGTGAAAAGAAATGCTCTGAAGACTCACACCAGCATCAGAAGGATTATGTGTAATCTTTTTTTAACTATTTTATTTTATGGGCAAAAATGTGCAAATAGTCAAAATGCTTTATGTAAAAAAAATATTAGAAGAAATGTTCATATCCATTATGTCACTATATATTTATTACATGACAAGTTATCCTGCCTATCTCTATAGCATAGATGGTAAAGTCCAGAAGCACAGAATATGACTGAGAGGTCCTAGCTTCAGGAAGTGGGTTGACTGATGTAGGAGACAGCTACAGGCAATAAAAAATGAAATATCTAATACTTATCAGTCTTAAGGGATAGTGCTGGTGGTGGTTACTAGGGCACTGGAATGGTGCCTTGCTGATGGAAGTAAGGATATTAGCAACTTGTACAAGAGCTGGGTATGTACTGCATGCCCAGGAATGAGTGTGTTTTGTAGATAGAATTAGGGAACATAAGGGTCTCATTGGGTTGGTAGCCACCATGGAAAACAGGATAGGGTTAAGCAGAAAGCCCCATCACAAGTTTAATTTCCTTAATAAAGTTAAGGCAGAAAAATATTTGCTACAGTAAAACTAAATATCTGGTTGAACACAGCAAACTTTTTAAATTTAGTCTTAATAGGACTGAAACTTCTTTATAGGAAACAAAACTAAATATTTGAGGTTGTATTAAGTTCAAGTACTTTAATTGATTTATGTTGGTTTATATTCAACAGAGATATTTATCTAAGTTTAATTTTAATACTGCAAACTATAGCTAATGTCTATTGCCTCCCTTTAACTTTTATTAATTTAATTATATCAATTCCCCAACACAAAACAATTTGTGTATGGACATTTCTTTTTTTTTTTTTCTTTTTTTGCAGTTAATTTAAATGTCATTTCACCACAAAAGGATGCCAAACACAGTAGGAGAAGTTTTATTTCTTTACATAATGAATTGAAAGAGCCTGTATTTTGTAAAAAATATACAACTGAAACATTCTCTAAAATACACTTATTTCAGATAGATATAATGTTTATCTTAAGACATTTTGGGTTGAAAAATAGGTGTAGTCATATACGCACTGTTAAGGTACCATGCTAGTTGTTCAAGTTGATCATTTTTTTAATTTAGTTCTGATTTGGCAATTAATGGTATTATCTATATCATTGTGTTATCTTCAGTATTTAATGGAAAATATTTTTTTATACTGATTTAAAACAAAATAAGCTGAAATGGTAGATGAAATTGTATATCCTAAAATATGAAATGTATCAAATGTTATTTGGGGCACATTTAAAAAAACATTCTACAACTTAATCTTTAAAATATATGCAAATGTTCATATTTATGCTAGTTTTCAAGTTGTACCAGTTATTGCAAATTCTAATAAGCTTGGGGTTTAAAAGATAACATTGTTTTAAAGTTTTAACAGACCCTTGCTTTATTTTACTTTATTTAAAGCATACTGTAAACTATTTTATTTACTGCTTAATGACAAAGGGTCAGAAATGGTAAATACATTTCTGTTAGGCCTAAAACTAAAAAGGCATTCATGAGATCTGTTAAGTATATCTATTAATCAAATTTGTAAGAAGGAAATTTAAAAAGTTATGAAGAATCTACCTGATTATAAAGGAAATTATATTTTATATAGTTTCTCTCCTTATTTGAAATGTTCATATGTTTAAAAAGAAGGGGCAGTACCTGTGTATAGATATTTGCTCATACTATTATTCTTTTTAACACTTCCTAAAGATTCGTTGCTTTGAGAACTGTACAGATTTATAATGTTTCTGAGTTTTAAATTGCAATTTGTTGTTGCTATTGGAATGTGAAATACTTTGACATATACATACAAATAAGATATTCTTATTTTATGAAATGCATTGACATATACATACTTATCAAATATTTTATCAATAAGGGTAGCATGCTTAACACTTTGAAAAATATTATGCAGCTAAAGAATTTTGCTTGCAACAAACAATTAAAAATATACTATGCATTTACTGATGCAAAATATTTGACAAAAAGTCTCTAGACATTTCATTTATATTATGAGTATATTAGTTTTTCACAGACTTTCATTAATTCACTGAAATCTATGTATGAAGGCTCATTTGAGGCCATAATTCTGATCTGCACAGATTTTCAGAAAATGTCCAGATTTTTACCTCATATTTTTAGTCTGTTTCTCATAAAATGGTGGTTTTCTGGCAAATCATTGAGGGTTGAAGTCAGCAAATAATGACAGACATTTGAGTTTCAGACTTCATACCATTGAGAAAATATACCAATACAAAACCTGTTATTCTATCAACTTTCTATGTTTGTAAAAGCAGTATTTAAAAAGTGTCCTTATTTTTGGTCCCTTGTTCCCCCATTTTTTATGGCTTTGTCCAGATTTCTTGCTCTAAGAGGTTGAGAGGTATGTCTGAGACAGTAGTGTAGGATACTTCAGATGCACAAAAAAGAATCAGGTAGACTCAATAAAGTGGTCAGTGGTAAAATCCAACAAGCCACTCGAAGACAGAACATTCTCAGAAAACCAGAGATGATAAAAATCAGTTTAGTATGAACTTCACAAAGCTTTCAGGATGAAGTCCCTTTTTCAGTTTGCAATAAAACAGAATTAAATCACTCAAAATTTATATTAAAACACATGACACAGCTAGCCAATGACATAAAAAGTGCAATATAGAAAACTACACATAAATTTACTTTAATTATATGCAATAACTATTTAAAAGAAGCTACATATTGCAAACTTTAATAAAAATCAGATATACAATCATTCATGGGCAGTCTATTTCAGTCCATTTTACTTTATATATATATATATATATATATATATATATATATATATATATATATATATATATATATATAGGGTATGGAGAGCATTAATAGATGTCTGAGGCTAAATGAGTGTTCACATCTTGTGAATGATTGGTGAGTGAAGCTAGAGATTTTAGCTTATTGGCTACCAAAGTCTACACCTTAAAGTTGAAAAGAATGTCTATAAATTGATCTGAAAAGGATCACCTATAATGAATAAATATAGTTGCTAGCATTAAAAGTTGGCTTTTTGCTCCTAATAGGAATTTATTGATTTTATGTAATGTGTATTTTCTATTCAATGCATATTTTATAGTGCCAAATCCCATCGAGCTACGCGCTCGAGAGACTTGAACCTCAGCACTGAAATAAATAGGACATGCTGGAGGGACAGATTCATAACCCAGAGGCTCCCTTCACTCTGGAATAAAATCCCAGTCCAGGTTAGGCAGAGTCCCTCATTGACTCTCTTCAAGAGGAATCTTGATGAGTGGATGGGAGATCGTAGGTTTACCCCGGGTATCACTTCTGTGTCACTGTTAGACAGAGGCACAGTATACTAACCTCGAAAAAGGGCATAGCAAAATAAATTTAAAATGGGTGGCGAAAGCTAAACACATTCTGGCTAAGCTTATAAATGCCCTAGGGCAGATAGCCTAGTATGAACCTATGAACCTATGAACCTATGATAAATTAAACTAAATGTTACTAAAATGTGTTTAGTTTCCTCAAAAGCCAACAATTCAGCTTGATCACATTTGTTGAGGAAAGCAGTGTCATTTTGAAGCATAATGGCCTATTTTGCTTTATTTTGAATAAGGAATACAGCAAGAGTATTAATGGGAAGTATAAATAACATTTGCAAAAGGGGCATCCCTGATGCATGTCATTCTGCGATAGAAGAACAGGAAAGCATATCCCATAAGTGTTAACTAGTGCAAGCAGGAGACTGTAAAGAAGCCTACACCTATTTACAGAAGAGCCCTGAAAGCAATAGCCTGTAGTATTTGCCAAAAGATCTCCCACATCAAGGAATCAAGTGCTTTGTGAAAATAAAAACTTTACTGTAATGAGTGAACTGATATTTAGCCCTTGTACCAACTTAAGCCACTGTCTAATCAGTTACAAACCACCATGCCTACCTTTCAAAAGCTCCTGCAGCATAGGCAGAATAAGAAAATCAAGACATCATTTCACGTCTGGCTATGATCAGAACATAAAGATAAAGAAACAGGCCTAAAACTTGTAGGATTAGTCACATCCTGATCCTTCTATGGCAGCATGTCAACCAAGGCTACTGTAGGCAAAAATACTTCTGCTGTACTTTTCACTCTGTGAAAATTAATCAATAAATCTTGAAGCCAAAATATCTGCACATTGAATGTAAAATTTGGTTGGCACGCCATCTAGCCCTACCATGTTATCTCTATTCATACTCCTAATAATGCAAGGAATTTCTTCAACAACACTGGACAATTTTGATGCTCTAGCATTTCCGCAGGTACTTGTAGAAGACTAGTTTTAGCAATAAAGTCAGCTCTCCTGGCATTACAAAAAATGGATCTTGAGTAAATTGTAAGAGGGTGGTGGCTGTGATTTGATTATTTTTAAAAATAAGGTATTTTTCAATGTTAGCCTTTTGAAAACATTTCCATTTTTCTCATCTAGTATGTAATGAATTAAACTGTGTAGCTTTATATTCTTGCTTCAAAGTCTTCTACTGCTCTAAACTTAGAACATTCCTACTTCCGATGCATTTATATTTAATTTACAATTCTTCGGTCTGTGTAGGCAATATGTTAAACTTTCTAACATGCATTTGTCTATCTTCTGCTGCAAGATCACAAGCCACAGCCCACTGTCCCATCCAAATGACCAAATATGGTCCCTAACTTGTTGTCTGTGCACAGACAGCAGATCTTTATGAGCGCTACTGTTAAAACAAAAAAAACAAGATGAACAGGAGCTACGTAAGATGGAACAGTTTAATAATGTTAGCGCTTTCGGAAACAGACTGTGCTTTTCCTTCTTCAGACAAACAACAACCAAATTCAAATGCTTTTAAATGGAATAATCTACGTGTCAATTAATTACGTAAAATAAAGCTCAAGATTTAAGGTAAAAGACTACATTAGTTTAAAATCTTCAAAAGAGTTAAAGCCAAGTAGAGCTGAGTAAAACTTGCCTAAGCAACCCTTAGTTTACCATTAATCATCACGAACTACATAAATATATATTGGCTAAAAAATCTAAAATAACAATCAATTCATAAATATTGTTATTATTAATAAGTTAACCAAAAAAGTTCTAAAATAATTAACACACAAATAAAAATAACAAGAGAAACTGTCGATAAATTAAACATGATTTCATCTTTTTAGAGACAAAAGCTTTAAGAAACATTTTATTGAAACCAAATCAGTATGGGCGTACGCGGAAACGAAGGAACCAGCGCAGGAGATAGTTGGAAATGGTGTTCTAAATCCACAAATTCTTTCGAACTCTGCTGGGGATTTTCATATTTATAATTATTCTGACTTAAATTTTCCCCAGGACATTATTGATTTTTTTGCATTGGGTTTATCTTTTGTCCCTGATTCTGGAATGAACTTGGTTAGCACAATAGTGGACCTTAAATTATTTGTTCGTAAGATTAACCTAAATGCCACCATGGGCTCCACCTCTTTCTTCTCCAATTCATTGCGAGTCTCTAGTATTTTTAATCCACCCCTTCATCCTAACATCCTGGCTTTTGAGAAAATGTGCGAATTAGATTTTAGGTCTTTTGTTGACACAGGTTCAAAAGCCAGGAAAGGTTTTCTTAATATCAGTGAAAAAGAACGTGACTTTATTAAACTGTTGAAAGATTGTAAGATTAGGATGATGAAGCCAGACAAAGGAGGTGGCTTGGTTTGCATGGATCATAGCACTTATATTTCTAGTATGGCTGAACATTTAAATAATTCATTATACCAACAAGTTAGTTTAAATGAAGTTAATATGGCCTATAGTAAGATCAGGGCCACACTTGATGAACTTTTCATCGAAAAAGCAATTGATTTAGATTTGTTTAACTTCATAACTATGCCAGCCCCTAGGTTGGCATCTTTGTTTGGCATACCCAAGATCCACAAGCGAGTTGTTGATCCACCTTTTAGACCCATTGTTGATGGGCGTGGGTCAATCACCTATGGTTGTGCCAAGTATGTAGATAGCATCTTGAGACCCTTAGTGGAGAATGAGCACCAAATATGTAAAGATTCCTGGAGTTTCTTAATGGAACTTGGTAGCATCCCTTTTCAACAGGATTACAAATTATGGACAGTTGATGTAAGGGACCTGTATACTGTGATCCCCCAAGAATTGGGGATCGAATGGATTAGAGATTTTTACAAGTAAGGAAAATCGACAACAACATCATTTATGTCGCAGAAATCCTGTTGGTGTTAGTTCTGCTTAACAACTTTATGTGGTTTGAAGGAAAATTTTTTCTTCAAAAATCAGGGGTAGCTATGGGGTTTCCCTGTGGCGGCAGTTTTGCTAACTATATAATGGCACATTGGGAGACCACCATGCTTTTTCAAAATTCCATGTTTAAGAACAATGTCACTTGGTACACAAGATACCAGGACGACATGTTCATTTTATGGAAAGGCCCCACTGAACTAGTGCAGGATTTTATCAACTTAATTACTGCCTCAACTAACTTTTTGGAGTTTACCTTTAATTTGGAAAGTGAAACCATCAACTTTCTTGATATTCGTATTCACAAGGATTTGGTTAGAAGCAGATTTAAAAGCACAATTTATAGGAAGCCCACTTACTCTAACTCCTTTCTCCATTTTTCTAGCTGTCACCCTTACCATCAAAAGAGAGCAGTGGTTAAGGGGCAGATGGTGAGGGCAGCCAGAATGATCTCAGATGATTCTGATTTCATTGAAGAATGTGGCTTGCTTGAAAAAATGTTCCTTAGGAGGGGCTACCCGTTGAGTCTAGTTTCCAACATTTCCACTGAAGTAATTATTAAACGTCATTCTGGTTATTTTAAGCCATTACTATCTACTGTGAGTTTGGTAGAACAGGAAACCCTGGTCGGAGAGGTCCAGGATATTACAACTATCAATACTCATTGTCATACTATTATTTTTTTATGTACATACAATTTGGACCATTCTTTTATTAGGGAGACCCTTTATAAGAACTGGACTCTCGTTATAGAGGACACGTCTTTATATAAAGTTCTTGGCAACAAACCAAAAATTACTTTTAGACGAGGTCACAATCTGAAAACTTTGTTGCAACACTCCATCAAACCATTATCCAACAAAAACAAGGGTATGTTCAAGTGTGGAACATGCCATCAATGTAAGCACTTAAATCTTGCTTACCAATTTAAGATTAGGGATACCCTTTACAAAGTCCAGGGCAAATTTTCATGTGACACAAAGGGAGTGGCTTATTGTGCATGTTGCCAAGCCTGTTAAGCTTTCTATATCGGCAAGACCGAAAGGAAGCTAAAACAACGTATATATGAACATCTGTACACCATAATTAGGAGGGACATGACCAATGCCCTAGCTAGGCACATTGCTGATTCCCCAGATCATTGCTTTAAGTTTTCTGTATTAAAGCAGATAAGCATAGATGAGAGAGGTGGCCCTTGGGAAATTAACTTGGAAATCAAGGAATTGAGGTGGCAAATTATTACTGCAGCCTATCTGCCCCCAGGTTTGAATGAAACAGTTTCGATAAAATGTTTCTTAAAGCTTTTGTCTCTAAAAAGGTGAAATTATGTTTAATTTATCGACAGTTTCTCTTTGTTATTTTTATTTGTGTGTTAATTATTTTAGAACTTTTTTGGTTAACTTATTAATAATAACAATATTTATGAATTGATTGTTATTTTAGATTTTTTAGCCAATATATATTTATGTAGTTTGTGATGATTAATGGTAAACTAAGGGTTGCTTAGGCAAGTTTTACTCAGCTCTACTTGGTTTTAACTCTTTTGAAGATTTTAAACTAATGTAGTCTTTTACTTTAAATCTTGAGCTTTATTTTACGTAATTAATTGACACATAGATTATTCCATTTAAAAGCATTTCAGTTTGGTTGTTGTTTGTCTGAAGAAGGAAAAGCACAGCCTGTTTCCGAAAGCGCTAACATTATTAAACTGTTCCATCTTATGTAGCTCCTGTTCATCTTGTTTTTTTTTGCTTTAATAGTTTGTTTAGTTTGCTTTTCATTTTTGTTTTGTGGTATGAGCGCTACTGTCCCAACCTTGTTGAACTATTACTGCAGCTACTTCCTGTAGGCCTATTTTTTCTCTGATGGAGACTTCTTTGCTTAGCCAGCCTTAGGCACAGGCCAACTAGGTGGCCGCCTAAGGCACTGCTCTAGCAGGGGCACTTTTCCAGTAATCTGGATGGTGTGGATAGACCAGGATAAGGGCACTGAGTGCTGCGGGGGGGGAGGCACTGTGGACCCATTTTGTCTAGGGCACCAGTTGACCAAAGGCCGGCCCTGCTTCTTTGGAAAGAGTGGAATCTTAAAGGACATTTTGGATCATCATCAAAAGATTTTCTAATGTGTCCACTACCCATTCAGCTCCATCATGAATCACTTCACCCCTGCTGCCATATTAAGCTTTGTAATTGAAGATAGTAAAGTAAAATGTAATTTAACAAACTTCTCTACATCACTAAAGAGTGGCACATACTTAGAACCTGAGAACAATGACAAATAGACCTCAATACTATCAGCTCGTTATGCTTCACATCCCATAGAAAATCAAAAACAAGATCCTAACTGAAGCTTGGAGCAACTCATTCAGACACACTTCACTTGCACATTCCTGTGCACACCCCATCAACAGTATACAAAGTTTGGCAAGAAACAATGTGCACCAAAATGTACATAAGTAACTCTGGGTATGCTCAAGTGGTGGTTTATTTCTACTACCTCTGATTCATGGCATTCATGTATATGATACTGAAGACAGAACGACTTTTGTAAATGATAACCTAGAAATCCAATAACTCTGACATGAACAAATAAGAAAAATATTTATTGAGTACCCGGCTCTGAAAAATTAACTGAATTAAGATCTACTGAAAC
Source organism: Protopterus annectens (assembly GCF_019279795.1). NCBI lineage: Eukaryota > Metazoa > Chordata > Ceratodontiformes > Protopteridae > Protopterus > Protopterus annectens. The sequence continues at coordinate 267,361,841 of NC_056741.1, read as the reverse complement.
ATGCTAGCCTATTTGTAGGAAAGCAGTATAAACATATGTTACATTTTGTAATACTGCAGATTTAAAATGATTATTAAGCTGCTGATTCAAAAAATTGTGTTCAAACACTATTAAACATTGTTCCTCTTGTAAAATATAATTTATGTGCCTTTCTGTTCAGTGGAAACTGGTTAGTACAGAAATTGAGTGAAAGTTAGATAAAGAAGCATCAAATTGAGTCAAGCAGGAAGAAATATCATTATAGAGAAGATTTATTCCAGTAGAGAGATTACGTAGAGAGTAGATTCTGGCTGTATTGCATGCACTGATTAAGTACACAAGTAATTATGTGAAACTGAAGACAGCCATTAACTCTATGAAAGCTTAGTACAAAATTCATACTGCACCAAATCACCAAGTTGAATTTTACCATTTTCAATTAGTTTATCTTTTTATTTTTCTTTATTCACATTTATTCAGCGACACTATTTTCACTTAGCATCATTGTTCTCTCTAGGGTTCCCAAAGCACCTCAGTAGTTTATACTATACTATATTATACTTTACTATAATATACTATACTATACTTTACTATACTATACTATACTATACTATACTATACTATACTATACTATACTATATATACTATCTATACTATTTTACCTGTTGACGATGATCAGCCTTAGTGTGATCCACACAAAAGTGATGAGGATGCCCTCCACAGAAAGAGGTGTGGGAAGGTGACATGTGACATCATCAAATGTTGTGCTAGTCATATTCCTCTTTTGTACTGCCAAGTTCAGCTAAGAGCTCCCAGCACCAAATGTTATTGTCTACCAGGCAGAATGTTCTTTACTAAGTGACTTAGGAAAGCTTGTTCACAGTATGCACCCATGTCTCCCCAAAGTTAGCCCCACCATTTTATAGTCTTATTCCTAACATCAACTTGGGTGGGCTCAGTGAATGGATTGATAACTTATTAAGACTTTAGCTGTTGATACAATGCTAAATCTCAAAAGAGAGAGATTTGTAATGGGGGCATGAAATAATACTGGCACAAATAAATCAATTGGCAACTCAATTTGGCACTTGAATTTACACAGTGACACAAAGTGGTCATTCGTCAGTATGCTACCTGCCCTTATCTACCACACCTGCAACATGATATCACCCTGGCAAGTGCATTAACAGGACAATTTCAGGCTGTACAGCTTGGTCATATTAATGTTTTTAAACAAATTGCACTGGTCATCTTTCAGTAATAGCAAAGAACAGCTAAAGCTACATTGTGGCACATGATTTGTTACAATGTCAACAGGTCAGAATAATCAGTTTGCAAAGTTGCCTTGCAAGTATAAATGGATGCTGTTATATTGTTTTTAAAACACACATGAAGAATGCAGAGATCACTAAACATTATAAGCTAGTGATGAGTCTTATGCTGGTTGTGTTGAGTGATTGGACTTTTCTGAACCTCAGACAGTCATTTATGCTCATACTCAGCCACACCTTGTCGTTCATGTTATGTGCAGAGTTTTCTTTGAAACAGACAGACATTAAACTCAGTCTTCATAGTTTACTTATGGATAAGAAAATGCAGCTACACACAATATTTTATCATATACCCACGTGCTTTTATTTTTTTTTTTTAGATAAGAGTTCTGGAAAAATAAAAGTGATGCATAAAGTAATAGTTAATATCACCCTGGCAAATAACAGGACAATTGGCAGGCTGCACAGCTTGGTCATATTAATGTTTTAAAAGAAATTACAGAGCTCATCATGACAGTAATAGCACATAACAACTAAAGCTACATTGTGGCACATGATTTGTTACAATGTCAACAGGTCAGAATGATCAGTATGCAAAGTTGTCTTGCAAGTATAAATGGATGCTGCTTATATATTGTTTTTAAAACACACATGAAGAATGCAGAGATCAGTCAACATTATAAGCTAGTGATGAGTCTTATGCTGGTTGTGTTGAGTGCTTCAGCTTTTCTGAACCTCAGGCAGTCAAATGTGCTCATAAGCAGCCACACCTTGTCCTTCAGGTTATCTGCAGAACTTTAATCTTTGAAACAGACAGACAATAAATTCAGTCTTCATAGTTTACTTATGGAAAAGAAAATGCATCTAGGCACAATATTATACCGCATACCCATGTGGTTCTTTAGATAAGAGTTCTAGAAAAATAAAAGTGATTCGTAAAGTAAAAGTTAACTGAAACTACTTGCTGACGTTGTTTTCCAGGTGTACATGGCCAATAACAACTCGCTTACACTAGCAATAATGACAGGAATAATCAGTCCGTCTGTACATCAGTTTATCTTCCTCTAAAGCATGTGTTTAAACAATTACCTAATTAAAGTGCAAGCCCATTTGAATTAGTTCAAATGCCTTCATATTTTGATTAATATAAACTGTTTTTGATTCACACAAACCTAGGTGTATACTATGCAAAATTAAATATTTTCATAAGTGTATTTATTATTTAAATCTGCTGCACATGGTAGAGCAGATATCCAAAGTAACCTATTTTAGACACAGTCCATGTGTAAACACATCGCATAGTAACAGAAACAGTGTTTGTAATATGTAGATATGATAATGGTAAATTCACATAATGTATCCAAAAGCAAAAAGGAATTGTACGTAGTGTAAACAGATCAGAGACAAAGACGAATCTTTCAAGACCTTGAAATAAAATAGCATATGCTATATACAAGATAAGTAAAGTAGGTAATAGCCTAAACTCATTTGTAGTTTCTCTCCATATTGATATGAACATGTGCTGAGAGCACAGCAGAAATGAAATGAGAATGAATTCAGGAGAGAGGACAGTGGGGTGAGGTCAGAGGAAAGGAAATAAATGTTTTATGGTGATAGAGACGTAGGTTAAAATTCTGTTAGATGGTGTTAGCTAATTGTTTTGGAGAGATGTAACCAATTCCATTCTTGTTAAAACAGTGATGTTGCTTTACATCTGTGTGTATGCATGCAACTGAATAATTTTGCTAAACACCTATATAGATACTGTATGTATAATTAACCTATATAACCTATATTACTTGTGACCCATGCCAGGTCTGAAAAATAATTTACTTGACTGACCTATTGTATTCATCTAGTAAAAGTAAAATAAAAATATTCTGCATTATAATGTTTTTTAGGTTATACAACAATTAAAACTAAATTAAGATGAACTGTTATACTAGCTGATAAAGTGCAAGCAGAAGACTTATGTTTAAGTTGTTTCTTATGGTTACTCTCCAAACACATGACCATATTTCATTGTGTGATTCATCACTTTCCAGGAAGAGGTGCATTGTGTAAATGACATACATTCTGCAGATCTGCATTTTAGTGCGATAAACGATATATGCTAAACAATTAATTTAGTTTATATACGATTTTTAATTACACATACTATAGCAACTAGCAGTGTGCGTCCTCTCCCTCTCTCTCTCTGTCTTAGACAGCAAATATTTTATTTCCAGCCTTATAACTAAGTTTGTAAGAAATGTAAAACAAGAATAAAGTAAGCAAAAACACTTTAAAAGTCAAGCAATAAATCCACTGTGAAAGCAAAAGGTGCTCAATTTATGCATTGATTCTTGGGAGATATAAAAATGATTTTATGAAGGCTTTCACTTGCTGTCTTAGCTTTTTATCATGTCTCACACCCAGAATATACATCTTTCACATAAACTAAAGCTGATTTGCCCAAAGTACAACATTGGGATTCTCATAGCGGCATTGAACTGAACCTGGAGAATGAGTTGTCCAATAGTGTTGTGAAGAACGTGATTGGCTACTAGGCCTAAGTTAGTGGCCACTGATAGGCAGGAAAAATATCTGATGGGCAGGTGCTACCACCTTGGTGTAAAGTGATTGGATGTATTTTTGAGTCTTGAAGCCAGTGCAGTTATCTAAATAAGGCAAGTATTACTGAAGGTACAGCTCAAATTAAGGCAAAAGTGATAGCGAGCAGATCGTTGCATGTTTCCAACTTTTCCAGGCTACACTACAACAGTTAATGTGACCTTTCAGTGAGTTGAAGCATTGTTTCTCAAACTATTTGTGGTGAAGGAACATTTGTTTTTGTTTTTGATCTGCCATGGACTGGTACTACTGTAAAACACCTGCAATAAACAGACTGTGCTACTTAAAGATATACAATGAGGAAACCACACCACCTGCATGACTTATTTCTTGTGCTTACATACCTTGTCTTGAGCTGGAGTAAGACTGGCCAAGAGCAGACTGAAATAACTGAATCAAGCAGGGGGTCTGGGTGGCACTAGGCCTCTAGAAGCCATGGGGTTTTGGGGGTCTGGGTCCAATGGGATTTTAGATATTCTGTGGTCCATTTTGAGTTTTTTCCAACCTTTTGATCCAAAGGTTTTAATAAAAATGTTGACTAAGGAAAGACGTTCATTATTATTTTCTTTCAGGGAAGAAATAAGCTTTATTTATTTATGCTTTGCTGATTAGATTAGTCCGACTAGGCT